>NC_133791.1:11281699-11440742 GCF_003597395.2 Chelonoidis abingdonii
GCTGCAGACAGGGAGTTGCAGCGCTGGCTGAGCTTTGTAAGTGTGGACACCGAGTAAGTTGCAGCGCTGTAACCCCCTCACCAGCGCTGCAACTTGCAAGTGTAGCCAAGGCCTAAAAAACCCACCTCCACAAGGAGTGTAACTACCAGCTCTGGGAGCATGGCTCCCAGTGCTGGTACACTATCTATACTGGCACTTTACAGCTCTTGGGGGTGTGTGTGTGTTTTTTCACACCCCTGAGCAAGAAAGTTGCAACACTGTAAAGTGCCAGTGTAGACAAGCCCTTAGTCCCAGCCTTGTCTCCCCTCCCTGCCCCCCCCCCAAAAAAAACATGTCTTGTACTGTCCAGCACACTACTGAAAGCCTGTCATTTCATCAAAGGAAAGTGATATATGCATCAGTCTTGGTTATCCCAAATGGAGCTTCCCACACACTCTAATCCCAACACACTGGTTAAGGTGAAACAGTAAGATAAGTTTATTAACTATAGAAAGATTTTACGTGGTTACAAGTGATAATGGATAAAAGTCAAGATTGTTTACAAAAGAAATAAAAGAGTAAAAGGCAAGCTAATACCTGACTTAACAAGCTAAAAATGAACCTAAAAGCAAAGGTTTTGCCTCAGCATATGCTGTTGTAAATTTCACAGGCTGGGTCTCCTTCCAGCCTGGGACCACTCCCCCCTTAGTTCAGTTCTTTGAGAGTCGCTGATGTCATGAGGGGAGAAGTGGGAGCAGGAGAGGTACAATCAAGTATCCCCCCTGCTTTATAACTCAATTTCTTGTGCTAGAAACATCCTTGCTGAGTCATGGTGACAGATAGTCTGTTGTGGATCTTGTGGAGTGAGATTTGAAATGTTCCTGTGATTCAATGTAAATTTCTTAATCACACCTTCCCATTGCTGGAGATTAGCTGCTTAAGTAAGCAATAACCCTCTTGACATTGTTGATACTTATTTGGGGGTGCCAGTGTGTCTTTGTCTCTTAAAAACTGGTTTGTGCCTGCTTGTCTTAACCTTGGAGCATGTTATAACAAAGATACTTAGTGGAATCTAATACCATCTCATACAATGTTGATACACACATTTTACCAAGACAACAATATTCAGCAGATTGAGTCTTCAAGTAATACCTTCCAAGGTATACTTTGTACAAAATTTATCATAGTCTAATAAAAATGGTGACCATAATAGTATAGACCATCATAGTGGGACTTGGTACTAATATGGGTGCTGCATCCACTAGGGTAGGATAATCCATAAGCACAATGCTTGCAGTGTCCAAGGTTTTTCTTTTCTGCAGAGCAGAATAGGCTAAAGACAGGCTGGACCTCTTTTTAATGCGAGGGACAGAAACAGGAGAAATGGTCATGTGGATGGAAGGCACTGTTGGTCTACACCTTTCATACTTACAAATACAAACCCTATGATTAAGAGTGGAGATAAAGGAGACCACCAGGACCTAAAGATTAAAATGTTACATGTGTGGCTAAAAACACTTTTAAAGGCACATTGATCTGGTCTGGGGTGGTCCTAATGCCCGGCTGTCTTTTGTTTTGTTTTGGGGAGGGGATAATCAAAGCAAATTTTAGTGCTTTTACAGCTGCAGAGACCTAATTCCTCTAATTGCTTCAGAGATAATATCAAGGCAAGCTTCCCCCACATCTGCCATTGTCTCTTACCTATTTATCCTCTGACCTTTCTGCTGAGACTGCAACAAGGGATGAGGTGTTCTGTGATGTAGACACCTGAGCTCTACATTCAGCCTCCTGAACAGCCATCACATGGCACTAATATATTGTCTCAGCTAGTGAACTGGAGGAGAAGTGCTCCATGTCATATGAGACTAGCTCCTTAAACTTTGAATCGTCCCTTGAGTTTCCTGTGTTGGAAGCTTTGCTGCAAGGGAAATGCACCCTCTTCCTCTACATTAAAAACAGTTGTAAACATGGCTGATACAATCAAAATACCATAAATAACTCATAAGTCAGATGCATATGGTCAGTCAGTTTAAAGGCAGCTTTCAATCAGAGTGCTTCAATATTTGTCCTATGAGTATTCAGAATCCAAATTCCTATTGATAAGTGTAATGTATGGTTTCCCAGAGTAACCTGTGCTTTATATGGAGGAGTTAATCATTGCAAATCCAGCATCAGACAACTTCCAGGAATAGCCAAATGTTCCACATGTGCGGAGTGAGTTTACAGCAAATATTGGTTAGACTCCAGAGGGAAGTGCATATGGGCATATTCAGGGAACTAGTGGAATATCCTACAGTTGTACAATCTGGAATGTTACATCAGGGAAGTAGGTTCTTTTCTATGTTTTGCTGCTGACTTGCTCTGTGATTTTAGGCAAATCATTTAACCTCTTGTTGCCTCAGTTTCCAGAGCTGCAAAACAGGAATAGTTAAACCTCACATTAGGGGTGTCAGGCTTAATTAGTACTAGAAAAATCGCGTTGAATTCCTTGGAAAGTGCTACAGAAGGGCCAAACGTACTTATTCTGAATAACCAATTTTCATAAGCAGAAGATCTATGGAATAGTGGCATAGAGGAGTGATGCTCCATAGCTGCGTATAGCTTTTAGGGTTTCATCAGGAGTTTTATCAGTGTGTCTTTTGCTCTGCCTGTTCTCAGAAATTTTTTCCATTGACTTCAGTGGGTTTTCAGTCATAGACAGCACAGTGTTAACCACAAGAGGGCTCCTCTTATGATCCCTAAGTACATTAGGTGCTGGGGTGAGAGCATGGGGAGAAAGAGGTACCAACCAGTGTGTCAAAGTAAGTCGTGGAGGATCTTGTGGCCTTGATGCTGGAGCATTGTGTCAATATGTGGTGAGATGGCCTCAGGACTCTATGCCCCAGTTATTTTGTGGTTTATAGACTCCCTTTGACTAAGTAGCTCATCAGCTGTGCAAAGCTGTGTTCGCTGTCATAGGATATGTCTGCCCTAATATAGGCTTTTGTTAATGGGTAGTCCTGCAGGATTGTAGAATGGAGACCTATATCACACACACACTCCTACTGTCCTTCACCAGGATTTGAAAGATGCACCAGATACCTGCTAGCCAGAGGACAAAAGGAAAGATTGTGGGGAGGGCCACAAGCTACATCCGGAGGCAACAGCTCCATTATTTTTTTCTGGTCCTTTCCCAAGCATCAACATGATAAACCTGACCTGATTCTTGTAAGTTTCACTCTTAACCCCTGGGTTCTAAAGAACAGCAGTAAAACAGACCAATGTTGTGTCAGTTCACTCAACTTTCCCAATCATCAGAAATGAGCAGCTGCAGCGGCACTGCAGACTTGAGCAGACACAGTTACATAAGTTACACTTCATTGTTTAGTAGGGTTTCTCTGCAATCATAAGGGCCATAAACTTATTAAAAAAAAAAAAGGCTTAAAATCGGCAGAAATGCTTATATCCTCAAACTCACTAGAGAGAACTTCACACTCACTGGTGGTAAATAGATAAGTGGATGTTTCCATGTCTGTCCTCCAGATAATGCACAGTGGGAGCTTGCAACATGGTTTCTAGACTTGGAAGAGTGAACTCTTAGCTGTCCAAACTGTTGGGAATTGCAATTGAGGTTGGATTTGGTGCTGTGTGCCTAGCAACCCAGAAACTCTAGTTTGCCACCTGTTAAAGGTGGGGGAGACTGCAGGGTTATCAGTTTCACCTCTCAGAAGGAGTGTTGCTGATAGAGGGTGAACCTGTTTTTTTCTCCAGCATCATCCTCTGCAGGTTGCTCATAAGTGCTGTTAAGTGAACTCTGCTCAGCTCCCCAGACAAGATAACCACAAGGCCACTCTTAAGGCTCCCAGAGTGAGAAAAATGAACAGGTAGGACTCAGGATCCCCACACCTGAGCTCCTATCTTAAACACCTGCCCAAATTCCCACAATGTCCTGAAGAAAGGTGCCCTCCCCACACTTTGATATTCTACTGTTTAGGGTCCTTGAAAGCCTCCTCCTGATATTAACCCTTGGGACACCAGCATTTTCCAGAAAACCAGCCAGACTACAGAGTGTTTACTGTGAGGTATGCAGATGTCTGCAGTCTCCAAGGGGTTAGCTTAGCCCTGATCTCTAAATAAACCACACCAACTGTATTTTTGTTTTAATCTGTAGATTTTTCCCACTTTTTTGGAGGGGAGACCTTCACTTGGTGGCTTGCTCTGACCCTGCAATAAAATCTCAAAAGCAGGGGTGCGTATGCAAGAGGGAGTGAATGTGAGACCAGTGGAAGAGCTTGTAGTGGGGAGATAGTGTCCCTCTTAGTAGCTTGGAGATGGGGTCATAGAATCATAATCAAGGTTGGAAGGGACCTCAGGAGGTCATCTAGTCCAACCCCCTACTCAGAGCAGGACCAATCCCCAGACAGATTTTTGCCCCAGATCCCTAAATGGCCCCCTCAAGGATTGAGCTCACAACCCTGGGTTTAGCAGGCCAGTTCTGAAACCAATGAGCTATCTGCCCCCCACCCTGTCATGCACTTTAGCACTTGGACACCCTTGTCTTGGTGCCATATAATACTGTCTCCTGCACTCGGAAAGGTAATGAGGCCTCCAATATGGGGACCTAGAGGCTATACCTGAGCCCTGGTACTGCTGCAAGTATAACTGGGAGCAATGAGATTGCAGTGCAGTGAATTACTGGCGCCCTCTTGTGGTAAATGCTTGTTCGGTGTGATATGGCGTATAAGAGTGAGTCAGACAGCATGGGGAAGAAGGTCTCTGAGGTTTGGTCTACATTACACGCTTAGGTTGACGTAAGTTGCGTTGTGTCAATTTAGCTGTGGAAGTGTCTTCAGTTAAATTTCGCTCTCACCAATGTAAGTATCTCTCTGCGCCGATTTAGTAACACCACCTCCCTGAGCAGCATAGAGTCACTGGTGATGTAATTGGGTAAATGCAGTATCAGTGCAGACAACTGTTCCTGGCTTTCAGGAGCCGTCCCACAGTGCCCCACACTGACAATTCAATCTATACAAGTGCGTCTGATGAGGATGCGCACGCAAGTGATTAAATAACTGTGGTGGCTGTGTCCCGGCATAAGTTAGGTTGACATAATTTTGTAGTGTAGGTATGGCATGAGACTTTGTGGTGTTACTTGACGGTTTTTAAGATGAGGGTCTTGCATGCACACAAAACTCCAGCTTGTGCTAGGGAAAGGGGCCTCTGCACACTAAACTAGACTCAGTGTTTTGTGCTGGTGAAACATGGGTCTTTGATAAAGTTATTTCTGCTTTTGGACTGGTGAGGCAGTCAGCAAGGTTAAAATATGATCTGAGCCTGAAAGCTAGGATCTCCTGAGTTCTAAGTCCAGCTTGACCATTGCTTCAGGTCAGATAGCAAGTCAACTCTCTTCAACTCTCTGTTTCTGTTTCTACATCTGTAACACGAGAGTGATAATTCCAAGCTCACTGGGGAGTTGTAAGCTTGAATATATTTCTAAGGTGCCTGTTACCTTGGTATCTTGGTTAAGTGTAAAGCTCTTTGGAAATAGAAACTCCCATGCAAGTGTTAAATGTCATTCATAAATTCATAAAGTTGCTGTGAGGCCTAATTCATTAATATGAATTTGGTCTGAAATCCTTGGATGAATGATGCTAAAGAAATGCAAAGTATTATTATATCCCATAAATGGGACATGCCCAGCTTCAGACTAAATTCAGCCTTTCTACACAGGATAATAAAATACTGGACCAGAGAGATGTACCTTTGAACTCAATTTAAGAACAATATTTTGGACTTCTGTAGCAACTTTTCCCCTCTATGGAATTCAAAGCCATTTGCAAACATTAAATCCTGGGAGGTGGGTGAATGATTATCCTTAGTTTGCACATGGAAAACTTGAGGCACAGAGAGGAGAAATGGCCTGCCCAGGATCACACAGTGAGTCCAGTGGTGCAGCTAGGAATTTAGGCATACTGATTTCCAGTCTCAAATTCTGTCCTCTAGGTCACCTTGCTATTTACTTCTGAAGTGTAATTATCAGGTACGTTTCTTTCAAATGACATGAATGATCTGTCTGTCAGTGATTTCTTTGACTTGTGGTAACTAATGACTCCTCAGAGGTGCTGAGCACTTGGAACTTCCATTGGATTAAATGGAAGTTGCAGGAGCTCAGCATCTCTGATGTCCAGGCCTTTTGGGTCATGTGTGATCTTTGGTCCATGACAGAGCTGCCATTCATGTCAGTGGTTGTGTGTGCCTAGATCCTGGTCTGGTACTGTGGGGCCTTAACATATAAGCACTCTTAGTTGTGTCCATCAGGTGGCACTGTAACCTCACTCTTCTTTTCTCTCTGCTTTGCAGACTGGCTCTTCTCCTGGGACTGAGAATGCTGTGTCTCGGGAGCCACTGGTGAGTTTGTCAAGATGCAGAATATAATTTCCTTTCAAACTACTAAACTGAGTTTTACAAATTGTTCCCTTAGTTGCACCATTTTGCATGAGTACTTTCTCTCTTCTTAGGTGCATGTGTTGTGCTGAGAGAAGGTCTAAACCACTCCATGCTGCCCTGCTGGTGACCTCTGAATTGTGACCTTTGCCCATCACCTCCTTCCTTTCCAGGGGTTAGTTGTGGGGCAGTCAGTCCTCCTTGCTTATCTGAGCCCTGGGCTGTCTTTGAGCAAGAACTGCTTGTCCTAAATGTGCATAGTGTGTGCTGTTGATCAGTGTGTATTAGTAAGGAGACTGAACCTACTGAAGAAAGACCTCTGGGACATGATTTGAGCTTGGGTCCTGAAGATTACTGTCCAATAAAAGTAACCTCCCTATTCAGAAACCTCATCCCAAATTGACTGTACGCTCAAATAAGCCAGGAATGAACTCAGAGGTTGCTGGCAGCAGGTATTGCATGTGATCCAGTGTTTTGACTTGTACTGTTTTGGAAAGGGCTCTGGGATTTGTGTGTGTGATGATAACCATGAGAAACCTTCTCTCCTTCAGTGCTGTGAGTTGGGAATTGAGCCAGCATTTTTCTCTTCTGGGTTGCAATGACTTCATATTATCATCTCCTGGTTTTTCTCCTTGGCCTTTTAGCCCAACCAAAACACTGCCAAAATAGTTTTCCCCTCTGCTGACCTAAAGAGAGGAGTGATGTGTTGTTTAAGTCTCTTCAGTAGCTTATCCTCGGTGCTGTTTTCAGTGGGAGTTCTGAGTGCATGCGGAATGTGGGACCAGGCTCTCTGTTTGTAATGTTAAGCCCCAACTTCTTTCTGTAAGGGCCCTGCATTGGTAACATTAAAACTTCTTGTGTCTTGGATTCTTTGGCTGGAGCATCCAGGAGCTGTTTTTTAAGATTTCTTTAGAGATGGTAAGTTAGCAAGTGAGGCTAAAGACACATCTTATGGAAGGGATGCTGCTCATGGACTGGTAAATTTGGAAATCTGAGCACACAAGCCTTGTAATGAACATCCCTCTAGCCTCATGCCAGTATGAGTATGCCCTAATTGGTTGAAGCTCCCTGTGCCAAGATTTGTCCTCACTGTTGTTGCTTGCTGATGTCCTGTTCTTTGAGAGTATATTTTTCCAGGAAGCCCAGAGCATGCTGCAAACCCTCACAGCTGGCATTGGTCTAGAAGTCGCTCTCTCTCCAGGCCAACTCTAACGTTGTCTTCTATTCTATCTTTCCTCCTCTTTATACACAGCTACATAAGTGTTCAGAGGAAAGAAAACACATAGCAGCTATATATATGTGGGTGTGTATATAGATATAAAATATAAATAACAAAGAACCCCAAAATTAACTCTGATTGCATAATGGTGAATCCTGCATGTGGGGTAGCCAGAGCCCTGTTGAAAGATGGAACCTTTCTCCTTATTTTTTAATTAATTTTGTATATTAAACTCTCTGAGCCTCTGTCACATCTGCTTAAGAGTCATTATTGCTTAGCTGAGTATCTGTAGAAGCCTTTTTAAATTAATAGTTAAGTTCTGTGAGCTAGATGACTTGCCTCACACTCTCTTCTGCAGCTCCTGCACCCCCACAAAAATGCACACTTCCACCCATGTATACAGTGGGGCTTGGGCCCAGGCAACAGCCTTGTAGCCAGCTGGTACCTGTCACAGGCTTGGAAGTGCTCTGCACTACCTCAGTGGCTACACAGGGCCCATCCTGTAGTTCTCTTCTCCCAGGGACACTTCAACAAAAAAGTGCGACTGGGATCGTGCAACAAAACGCCCTTCTTTGGGCTGGTTTAATGAGAAAGCAACAGTCTTGTTTCCTCACCTCTCAGCAGGACATATTCAGTCTCTCCCAGCCTCGCCATCTAGGCAAACACAGTTCTTTTCCCCTGATATCTCCTTAAGTTGTTCAACACTGAACATAAACTCCAGCCTCCTTAGCTGTTTCCCAGTCCTCTTCCCACTAGATGGGTAGGGGATTCCCACGACCCCTTTCTGGGTCACAGTCCCACTCAATTCCAGGCCGCTTTTCAGAGTCCCTTCTCCGGAGCTCAGCTTCTGCTCTACGAGCCCTTCACTGATCCGGGGCGGGTCTCTCCAGCAACTGCTGACCCCTAGCCCTTCCCACCTTACTGCTGAACTGCCAGCTCTATTTGTTTCACTCCCCACAATTAATTACTACAATTAAACTACTTTCCAGAAGGCCTCAAACCCTTTTTAAAACTTCTTTTAAACTGAATTAATTGTTCCACACTAGGGGTGTGCTGATAAGGCACAGGTGCACTGGTCCTAGCTCATCCTGATGGGCCAGTCATCCTGGGGCAGCACCAGACTGTAAAATGTGCACATAAACAGCAGAACAAAATTTTGCTCCAATCCATGAGGGGGCTCTATGTTGGGGGGGAGCCCCCCCCCCCCCCCCCCGCATCCCGGCTTAGCCCCACTCACTTCAGAGTTGGTATAAACTAAGCACCAAAAAAGGGAGGCCTGTTTTTATAGACTCATAGAAGCTACTGCTGGAAAAGAATTGTGACCAAAATCTGCTGAGTACCTCCAACTCCCTTTGACTTCATTTGGGACTCATGGATAGCTGTGTGGTAAGAAGGTTGAAGGCAGGCATCTTATGCCAGGTCAGCAAATGCCACGTTAGGGTCAAATCTTGCTTGCATTTTGTGTGTGACTTGAATGGGGCTAGCCAAGCACCTGACCCTGCATGGTGCTAAATGGTGCATGCTTCCTTCTAAATACCAATCACCCCACAGTTTCAGCAAGAGAGCAGGCTCAGGCTCGTTGATTTCAGTGGGAGCTGTTGGTGCTCAGTATCTTGCAGGAGGCATTCCACAGGATCAAACAAACAGGATATGCATACTCTCTGCTGCATTGTGGGCATTTACAGCACATCTTGTCAGGGTTATTGGGGGTTTGCAAGATGGAACCATACCGAACTGATTTCACACTGATCTCCTTGAAGCCACTGCATAGTTCCAATTTCAGCCACTTGTGACCTGAGTGTTATTGGAACAACCAAACTGGAGGCCAGGGGCTCCTTGTCCCATTTATTAATCCCGTGAGCTGTCCAGTCCTCTTATGATAAACTGTCCGCATGTAAAAAATCATCCCTAATGAGAGGTCAATGTGATAGAGCATTGATAGTGGGGAATGGGCAGAGGGCGGGGGAAGCTGTAATTTTTGCAGCGAAGAGCGGACACTCATTTCCCTGCTGTCGGTCTTGGCCCATTAAAATTTGCCTTGTAGCTCCGTGGTGGGAAGCGTAACCTTGTGTTACAGAGTGTCAGCATCTCGCTCCGCTGCTGTTTACAGCTGCATTTGTCATTGTTGGTGTGGGATCAGCCTCTCCTTGAGTCCAGCTGATCACTGTCATTGTTGGATCCCTTTCTGCTGCCCCCGGTTTTTGTTTGTGCAGCCATCTCCCATAATGCTCTGAGTGCTTGTGGAATTTGAATAGGTTTGTCTTTTCGCAGCCACTGAAAGCAAAATCCTGGGATGTGTAAAGGACCTAATTACAGAGGACAAAACCCCTCTCTGGGTTAAAATATCAGACCTCTCCTTTCCTCTTCTCATTCCTTTTTTTCTTCTCCTTTCTCCTTCTTCTCTTTTAATCTATCTTCTTTTCTCGGTCTTTCGGCAGTCACATTGTGTAGCCTTTTAAATCTAATTTGCCATCCCAGAAGTGTTTCTCAATAGCTCTCCAGTGTGTTTGATGTCAGGGTCTGGTTTCTGCCAAACCTACAGCAGCAACTTAAGTAGGGACTGTAAAGTACACACACACACTCTCTCTCTCTCTCTCTCTCTCTCTCTCTATCTACCCAGTCTCCTGACCTGAACCTGGGTTGGGGGAGAACCTGAAAAATCAGACCCATTATTTTTTTGCTGTCTTTAAAAGCACTTAAGTGAGGTCATTCTACAAGTTGCTTGAGTCTTCCTGACACAAAACATACTTGCTCCTCACCTGCTGTTTTGTGTCTGGGAGAAGTTCTGTTTGTAAATGTAAATCACTGAACCGGTTTCTAGTGAGGACTCTTGGCATGGAGAGCAGGATATTTTTCCCTTAGCAGTTTCACCTTCTCTTATGTTTGCAGAATCACTTAGCTTTTCTCTTTCTCTTGTCAGTGTGGTGTTTCCCCTTTTGTTTCATGTAGCAGGTGGTGGCCTCAGGCATTGGAGCATGGGCATTGCTTAATGGGCCCAGGCAGAGTATATTGTAAAGGGGGTTAGTATTGCCTCTCAGGCAGAGAGTGTAGAGTTAGCAGGTACCTGCTGAAGTCCTAAGCCTTTCATGCACCCCTTCTGGCTCATCATTCTTTCACCTTCTCCTTCCCCTCTAGTAGTTGCCATGATACTTATAAAGCCCCTTCCATCCAAGGATCTCCAAGTACTTCATAGACCTCAGTTTATTAAATTCTCATAACATGCATGTGAGGTGTATAAGTGGCATATCCATTTTGCAGAAGAGCAAACTGAGACACAGATTAAATGCCTTGCCCAAGGTCACACAGCAAGATGGTGGTAGAGTTAGGAATAGAATCCAGAATCTCAGTCCCCTCTTCCAATAACTAGACCACACCCTCATCTTGATGCTTCACTTGTGCACTTACCTCTGTGTTCAGGAAAGCTTTTGGCTGCTTCATCTTCAGTGCAGTTTTTGAGTTGGCATGGGAGGGGGGTTGCTTTAAAGTGATATTCATTGCACCTTACCTCTTCCACAACTACTAAGAGCCATTGTTGTACTCCAAGCCTTTCCGAGTGTAGGCTGCAAAACACAGTCTACTCTGGAACCATCTGAATTTCCCTGGAGAAAATATATTTTGCTGCCTGTTAGAACATGGGGACAGTTCGACTTCATTGTTTTTATAGAATTGCTGCTTTAATTGGTTCTTTTTCTTTTTTTCACCGTTTTCATGTGAATTAAAATAAATTTGAGAGGGGGGGAAGGAGAATTAAACAGTTGTATCCAAAATATTTGCCAAGCTCTTAATCCTACAACTTGATCTCACAGCTACAGTCAACAAGTTCAATGTTTGTATCTGGGTTTGATTTCCTGGACCATCCGCTGACGTCTTGGTTCACAGTGGTAATGCTGATATTTGGATCCTCACACTACAGTTGACTTGAGGAAGGATGTTCAGAGGAACTTGTGTGAGCCAAGGCCTGGTTGTGCTTTCAGATCCTGGTACCGTATGTTTGCAGAGATCCCCATGTGGCAGGAGTGTATTGGATGATCGAGGATGTACTGTGATTACCATAAAGGGTGGTCTGCACATGGGATGATGCTTGCAATGCAGGAATTGGAGAATGGGATGTGAATCCTTCTCCTTGTGGGTTGTGGTTTAATTCTGGACTACCTTTGTGGTGATCAGAAGTTACCTGAAAGCTACCCTAGTGTTCTGTGTGGAATAAGTTGGTGGTCTCAGTCCAGTTCCTTGTGGTGAGATGCCTGTATTGTGGTCATCTTTCATCCCTGCAGGCTCCCTTTCTTAGAGTAAATGTTAATGTTTGCTGGGTGATTATGCTGTCTGTCCCCTTCTTGGAAGTCTGAGCAGAAGTGCCAAAGGCTGAAGGGGTCATGGAGACTGACTTGACCTCTCTCCCTGAGATGGGGGCTCTCCAGAACATGGATGAGGTGTATGTGTGAAAGCTTGCCCTGCTGCTACCCATTCTGTAAATGCTTTGTGGGCAAACAGGACTTCAGTCTCCTGGGCTGTCTGGCACCTTTCCACGAGCCTTAAATATTCTTTCTAAAAGCATCTTGGGGCGCAGCTGGATCTTGGTCATTTTGTGTGAGCACAGAGTATCTGGGAAGGACAGTTCGATTCCTGGGTGCTCCCAGTGCCAAATGTTTTGTCAGAGTCATGTGAATGAGCAACAAAACCAGTAAAAATCACAGTAAATACGTATGCTGTGTAAACCCTCTAGGAACAGAAACTGGAGCTAGGATGCTGGACTCTCCCCATGATTTATATCCTCTCTCGGTTGGATTTGAGCATCTAGCATTAAGTGGCAGACAGAATAGTGTGTTTAGGCCCTTCCTGTTTCATCTCCCCATTTCAAGCTTTCCTCATTATCTTATGCTCCTGCCTTTCTAGATGAGGCTCAGGAAGAGTTTTTCAATTAGAATTGTGTGGGAGGAGCTAAGGGCTTGAACCCAAAGTCTGAGCACCTTCAGCTCAAACTGAAGTCAGTGGAAGTTGTGGGTACTCAGGACCAAACAGGATTAGGCTATTCAGTCCTGGGGCCCTTAATTATATGACCAAGCCCATTGAGTTGAATGGTTAAGAGCTGCAGGATTTAGCTTAAAGCCCTAATGCTGCAAGGGCTTGACTGTCTTCAGTGAAGCCAATTATAGTTCAGAGCATTCAGCCTCTTTCAGGATCAGGGCCCAAACTTGTTGCTGTTTTTCTGAATGAATCATTAAGTGCATCCAAAATCCAAGAAGTGATAATTAAAAGGTGCTGCAGAATAAAGGGCCTTCTGTAGTGTTTTTCAAATGTGGCCACTGTGGCTGCATGCACTACCAAGGGATTTTTCTGCAGCCACGACAGCTTCCTGGGTCGAGATGTGGGGTGGGAGGAACGAGCAGCGCCCAGCTGTTGCTCCTGGCTGCCCTCGTGTTTGCTGGCACCGCCAGCAAGGGGTCAGCGCCCTGCATCACACAGCCTCCTGGGGGCTTCGGGCAGTGCCTCTGCAGACATGTGGGGCCACTGTGTGTGTTCAGTGGGCTTCGGGCTTCAGCCCTTGGGCTCTAGTTCTGGGTTTCAGCCCGGGACGATGTGGCTTGGGCTTGGAAAAATTGTCAGGGCAGCCAGCAGCAGGGGTTAGTGACCGCACTCTGAGGCCACCAAAAAAAAATTGCCCTAAAAACTAGAGCTGTTGATTAATTGCAGTTAACTCATGCAATTAACTCAGAAAAATTAATTGCGATTAATCGCAGTTTTAATCGCACTGTTAAACAATAGAATACCAATTGAAATTTATTCAACATTTTTGGATTTTTTTTACATTTTCAAATATATTGATTTCAATTACAACACAGAATACAAAGCGTACAGTGCTCATGTTATATTATTATTTTTGATTACAGATATTTGCCCTGTAAAAATGATAAAAGAAACAGTATTTTTCAATTCACCTCATACAAATGCTGTAGTGCAGTCTCTTTATTATGAAAGTGCAACTTACAAATGTAGACTTTTTTTGTTACATAACTGCGCTCAAAAATAAAACAATGCCAAACTTTAGACCCTATAAGTCCATTCAGTCCTACTTTTTGTTCATCCAATCGCTAAGACAAACAAGTTTGTTTACATTTATGAGACTTAATGCTGCCTGCTTCTTGTTTACAGTGTCACCAGAAAGTGAGAACAGGTGTTCTCGTGGGACTTTTCTAGTCAGCATTGCAAGGTATTTATGTGCCAGATATGCTAAACATTAGTATGCCCCTTCATCCTTCGGCCACCATTCCAGAGGACATGGTTCCATGTTGATGATGCTCGTTAAAAAAATAATGTGTTAATTAAATTAGTGACTGAACTCCTTGGGGGAGAATTGTATGTCCCCTGCTCTGTTTTATCTGCATTCTGCCGTATATTTCATGTAGTCTCGGAAGATGACTCTGCACATGTTGTTCATTTTAAGAACACTTTTGCTGCAGGTTTGACAAAACGCAAAGAAGATACCAGTGTGAGATTTCTAAAGATAGCTACAGCACTCGACCCAAGATTTAAGAATCTGAAGTGCCTTCCAAAATCTGAGAGGGACGAGATGTGGAGGATGCTTTCAGAAGTGTTAAAAGAGCAATACTCCGATGCGGAAACTACAGAACCCGAACCACCAAAAAAGAAAATCAGACTTCTGGTGGTTGCAGCTGACTCAGGTTATGAAAATGAACATGTCAGTCCGCACTCCTTTGGATTGTTATCGAGCAGACCCTGTCATCAGCATGGACGCATGTCCTCTGGAATGGTGAATGAAGCAATGAAGGAGACATATGAATCTTTAGCACATCTGCACATAAATTCTTCGTGACATCAGCTACAACAATCTCCATGTGAATGCTGTTCTCACTTTCAGGTGATATGTGAACAGAAGCAGGCAGTATTATTTCCTGCAATGTAACAAACTTGTTTGAGCGATTGGCTGAACGAGAATAGATCTGAGTGGATTGTCTAAAGATTCATATTGATCTATTTTTAATGCAGTTATTTTTTGTACATAATTCTGCATTTGTAAGTTCAACTTTCATGATGAAGAGATAATGGTATTCTATTATTGCTTAAAGTGCAATTAATAGCGAATATTTTTTAATCGCTTGACAGTCCTATTAAGAACCCAAGAACCTGTGTAGGGTTTGTGAAAGTCTCTCTCTGCCTGAACTGACCTTCAGAGTGAATGCAAGAAGGGATTTCAATTGCAGACTCTGCTTCGACTGACTTAAACTCAGGACACATGCACAGTTAAGGCCCTCGGACTTTTCAGCATCCAGAATCATAGTTTGTGTTTGGATTAGCAATAGTGTACATGCAGCCTTCTTGAAGGAATTCTCAGCTTTTGAAAGCTGCTAGGAGACACAGAAGTGTCTGGAGGGACTTGTCCCCATTCTTCTCTTCCTCACACCTTTAATAGTTTAGCTAAAAACAAGATTTATGCTTTTTGCAACACAAATTTCTTTCTGCCACACGGGTTTGTTTGAACAGCCCGAGTGTGGCCTGCACTGAGTGATTCTCTACAAGTAATCTATCCAGAGGGATTCCCAGACAGCGGAGTGCAGGCAACTAACTTATAGCCCCAGCGACTTAGTCAAGATATTTACACTGTCAGCCCAGAAAGAACTATCAGCTTCGTGACCTCATGTACAGACAGAACCCTAATGCGATAATGCTTCAGTTTGTTGGGGAGTTCCTGGGTATGTTGCTGTGGATTTCCAGTGCTGAAGGATGATTCCATCAGGTCTAAGAGGCAAAGCTGTGCAGATTTCAGGCCAGGAAGAGGAGTTTAATTGTGTTTCTACATAATGCAATATCCTTTGGTTGCTGCAGAGAGAATACTTTAATTTATCAATCAATTTTCTGTTGTTTTGACTCTTTGCATTCAGGGTTTGGTTGTTTTTTTATTTGCCTGTTTTGTCTCTATTGCTGAGTGTTATGACTTTTGTTGTTTGTGGGTTCATGCGAAATGTACTCTCTTAATGTCGATTCCCTTTGACTGTGTTTTAGACAAATATACATACACAATATGAAGACACAAATGTACTTAGAGAGCATAGTTAAGAACTCTGTCAAAGTCAATTAGCGCCCAGATCTTCTAATCCAATAGGAAGTTTTTCTTGAAATTATTTAAAACCCAGTTTACAGTAGAACCTCAAGCTATGACACCAGAGTTACGACTGACTGGTCAACCACACACTCATTTGGAACTGCAGTACATCAATCAGGCAGCACAGAGACCAAAAAAAAAAAAAAGTAAAATACAATGTGGCACAGTGGTAAGTATAAACTGCTAAAAAAATCCATAAAGAGAAAATAAAAAAAAAAAAGATTTGACAAGGAAACTGTTTCTGTTCTTGTTCCATTTAAATTAAGATGGTTAAAAACAGCATTTTTCTTCTGCATAGTAAAGTTTCAAAGCTGTATTAAGTCAATGTTCAGTTGTAAACATTTGAAAGAACAGCCATAATGTTTCGTTCAGAGTTACAAACATTTCAGAGTTACGAACAACCTCTATTCCCAAGGTATTCATAACTTGGAGGCTCTACTGTAAGTATTTTTATGTGGATGTCACTCATCTTCCTCCTCTTGCTGTGTTTATAACCCAAACATTGCCGCATTCTGCTAGTGCATGAGAGATGGAAATTTGCTGCTGTTTTAACATTTGCAGTAGTATTGAAGGGCCTACACAAGGTTGGGGCCCCATCGTGGTAGGTGCAGTACAGACATATAACAAATGACAATCCCTGCCCCAGAGAGCGTCTGACAAAGTGGGTATTCACCCACGAAAGCTTATGCTCCAATACGTCTGTTAGTCTGTAAGGTGCCACAAGACTCTTTATTCCTGTTTACAATCCAAAAGACTGTCCAAAACAGGGGGATAAGACAAACAAGGAAGCTGTGAGGGTTGGGGAGACAGGGTAACAAATTATAGGATGTGAAAAATGCTTAGCCAGTCAGTAGCAGTGGTCATAACTCATCACCGGCCTAGTTGTCATCGGCTTGCACTTTTCTATATGCATTTTGGCAGAGGTGAGTTTTGAGGAGGAAAAGTGACTAAGCTTTTTCTTCTTCATGCAAACAGCATTATAGTCAAAAGTTCATTAGACTTTTAAAATTGTTTTTAAATAATTGTTATACTCAAAGGTGTTCTAAAACAGATGAGGAAATTTAATTTTTAAATTGTCAGGCCAGAAATGTCAAAACTTAGGTGTTGCACATAAGGCATCTAAATAAGTGGTTTGACATCCAGAGGTGCTGAGCCCCCATAGCTCCTACTGAAGGCAGTGGGTGCTTGGATTGCTCAGCTGCTCTGATAATCAGCCCACTTTTTGAGTGCATGCTAGGCACCCAAAATCAAAGTTTTTGGCAATCATTTTCAATCTGAGAATGTCCCTTTAATCATGATGAATTTCACTATGCTTGTATGATGCTTTTGAGGTGTAAAGCTCTCTATACCTGCTAAGCATTCTTACCGTTGGAATGTTGAGCTGCCAGCTGGTGAGTCTGTGTTGCTTGGCAGCCCCACTCCCTGCCTGCCCATCAAGATTGGGAGCCTTTTGTAACCTGCATCCTGGCTGTTGGAAAGGGCACCTATTAATTCTGCTCAGGTGATGGCGCGCGGCAAGGTGGCGCCTGCACTGCATACACTTGGGAATGACAGGTTGTGGGATCAAGGTGAGATAATGGTTATCTTTCCAAGCATGAGTGTAGAGAATGTGCTGTGTGCAGAATGGCTTATAGAGGGCAGCAGCCACTCACGATTCCTCTTGCATAGAGAGAGAGATAAAACTTCATCGCATCTGCTGCTTTTCCAGCCTCTTGAAAGAACTCTGTGCAGAAGCCTGGATCTTCAGGGAGTCATTTGCCTCCAGATTATTTAATTCCCACCCTGAAACCTTTCCCTTGAGAATCTTAACTCTCCCCCTGCCTCTAGTGCTCCTGGGCAGTTGGACTCTGCTGCTGTGCTCAGACACATGTTGCCTTTATCAATTTTTAACTTAATCAGAGACGGCTAGTATGACGAGTGGGTAAAGAAGCTATGAGAAAAATTCAACTCCCAAACTCTACCTGCCTGCAAATATTTCACACTTTCCTTCATTCTGTCTCCCTCTCGCTTTTACTCAGGGGAACATGAGTCCTTCGGTGTCACTGAAAGGGCTTAGTTCAATGCCTAATGGACAAGTGCCCATATCGGCATAACTATCATCATGGTTGACTCCCTTGTTGACTATCAAGGACTGAATGAGTGGCAGAGACCCGAGCTCCCCTCTGGTAATAACAAATTGCCATTTCCACCTGAAGATTTCAAAGTGCTTTACAAAACCACTGAAACTCACCACAGGTCCCTGGCAGGTGGGTTAGTAGCACTATCCATCTGTTGAAGGTGGGATCACTGAGGCACAGAGAGATGCAATGACTTGCCCAAGGCTCACAAAGCACTTTACAAGATAAATATACAGGAATCATGTCACCAGTGTAATGCAGCCATCTCTGAGATGGAGGGCAGCAGCCAGGTTAATAGAATTAAAAAGGTTAGAGTTGGGAAAAACCTGAGATCAGGGTGTCCTTAATGCTTCATAGCGTGGGCCATCTCCCCTCTCCCACTCTCAAAACTTTTCTGTGGGCAGTTGCGGCAATTGCTTACCTTGGGCATTCTCACACATCTTCATGTAGGGATGCGTCTCTCTTCCCATTCACAATTGCATAGACCATCTCCCTCCCATTCACAATCCTATAACATCCACAGCAGTGGCAGCTATAGAATCATAGGACTGGAAGTGACTTCAAGAGGTCTTCTAGTCCAGTCCCCTGCACTAAAGGCAGGACTAAGCATTCTCTGGACCATTGCTGACAGTGCGTATGGCAATTACTCACAGGAAGGAGTAATGAATGACAGGAGATACTGATATGTTTTTTAGCTTTTATTAACAATTATTACAAAATGGGAACAAGGAAAAGAAGCACCATTGTATGATCTGCTGGGACCATCACTAGACCACAGTGAGAGGCACTGTATTAGATTAGCTGTTCTCTCTCTCCTTGGCCAGTGCATTTACTAGTGCTTTGTAGAGTCTTGTTTTAAGTGGCTCCCACTTAAATGCCACAGTAATAATAATTCCACAACCTAGTACATCTTGCTGTCAGGAAGTTTCCCTGTTATTCTGCCTAAATTTCTTTAATTCCATTCTGTGACTCCTGTTTATTCCCCCATGCCACCATAAATGAGCCCTTTTCCTCTTCAGCATCTGTACCCTTCAGATGTTTGCAGACAGTTATCATGTTGTTTCTGCCTCTCCCCCCCGCCCCCCGCCAAATCCTGGTCTCTTAGCCAAGTTCTACATATTTAGCTCATTTAATCTTTCCTCATAAGTCAAGGCTGTAATTGACAGCCCTGACACGGAGAGTCGCATTGGTTACACACGCTGCCAACAGGATATAAATACTTTCTATGCAGTGATTGAGAATTATAGTCAAGATTTTGATGAGCCCTCCCTAAGCCTTATTTTTGGTAATGCCTTTCTCAACGCCAGGTTGCCTCGATCCCATTCAGCAATGTCTCGGTCTCTCACGTTGCTGGTAGGGGTCACCAAGCACTAGGTCCATCTCCATTACTGGTCAGTTGTGACATCCAAGGTTTAAACCACCTGGGGGTCCAAATCAAGCCTGGATTTTCATGAAAGTGTTTCCCTTTATGCAGTCTGTACACAAGCCATGGGTCACTGTGGGTCATTCCTTCTGGGAATGCAGCCTTGAACTCCCAGCACGGTGTGGTTACTTTTGCCCCAGCCAGGAACAGGAGCATGGGTTGCCATACAGACACAAAGGTAGAGATTCCAGGATTCTAACCTTGTGCGTCCAGTGTTCAACTGGTATGTTTGTCTACTGCAAGTACACTGCTGTGCAGAAGCTCTCAGCACTGTCAGGGCACTGTCATGCAGATCATGCAGAGGCTTACAGAATTGACAAACCCACCCGGCATGGCCAAGAGAAAGCGCACGATGCTGGCATTCCTAGCTGCCACTGCTGTGAAGAGGAGTAAGGGTCCTGCTGCTGATACAAATGGGAGCTGGAGGAAAGGCTGTTATCCGTAGCCTGTGAGGTGTTGGAATGGATAAAGGGGTAACCCTGTGCTGTGTGCTACTGTGTTGGAACGCACAGCTCTGTTTTCAGCTGAGCAGATTTTGTTGTAGGTTGCCATAAGTGACTTGTCTTCTCATGTTTGCTGTACATTCTGTGAGGAGATGGGTGTAGCAGGCACTAGTGTTGGGGAGCTGGGAAGTGGACGGTCTGGTTTTTAATGCTGTGTTCTGTAAAGCTTCGTACGATGCAGATTCCCCGCTGGGGCTAGTTCACAAACATTACATGTATTATTGCAAAGCATGCAACATAAAGAGGGCATTTTATGGAAAGGAATATCAGAGGAAACATTATAGCAGGGACCTTTATAGCTCTTCCATTATTATGGTTTAAATCTTGACGTGGCCTTTATTTGCAATGATACTGGGACCAGTAAAGAAGTGTGTTTCTCCCCTCACCAGCCCCCCATCCCTCTTTCCCCATCCTCTTTTCATTCTTTTCTTCCACATCCTGTTCTGAATCTGTGGTGCAGAGATACAATCATTAAACATGCAAGCAGTCAGAGAGCCAGGTTTCGGTTTGTGCGGAATCGGCCTCCTTTGACTCAGAAGTTAGAAACCAGATGACTCACTGTTATACATGTTTGTTGTTTTACTAACTGTCATTTTGCAAAAATACTGTTAAAGCTTCAAACCACGATTATTGGAGTTTGAGGTGGTGTGTGTGTTCATGGTTCTTTTGGAAGATTTTAAAAGTAATTGTAACTGAGCTTTCTCTGAAGAGCTGAAAATTGCATGTATTGGCAATATAAAAATATGTAGGGATCCATTTTGTTCTGCTACCTGAAAAATATTGTCTGGATCAATTACTTGAAAAGCCTCCAGGTGCTAAACATCTGGTGAGGGTTGTAGGGCCCCTGTTTTGTGTTTTTTAATATATGCTCAAAGGGACAGGTTTCTCAAGAGGAAAGCAGACAGATGTTTTTCATTTATGGAATTTTAAGGAATAAATGGCATTCCTGCTTTTCTTTCTTATTTCTAACAAAATTCTAGTATTTCCTTTCTAGGAAGCCAGCAAACTTGAGGGTAGGTCAGTGGCCGAATTCCATAGCAATAAAATCGTTCAACAATATGGAAAACCAGAAAAGATATATAGAAATCTTTTTTCCTAGTCATTTATTACTATTTGTCCAGCAATTCGTATATTGTAAATTCAATATGAATTGTTATTATTTTTATCTACAGTACTTTCTAATTGTAAAAAAATAGAAATGCATTTTTGTTTGTTAAATTCTGCAGGCATGATTCTGAACTTTAATTCAGTGTAAATCTAGAGCCACTCTATCAAATCAGTGGAGTCACTCCAGTGTAAAACTCAGGTTTGTGAGCTCAGAATTGGGCCTTATGTGTGAAAACGGCACATAGCTCCCTTCTGATGGAATCCACTTGTGGTTTTGGATTTCCCCCAGCTTAGTTTTCAGGCCCCCACCCTTTATAACCACTTTGTGCCACGGCTCATGTTGTGATCTGTTGTAGCTCCTGTCACAACACAAAGAACTGTGACGTAGCCGAGGGCAGGGGGAAAGAGGACACTTACCAGCATGTCACAGTGTATTAGAAAGTGACAAATTAGTGGCTAACTTTAAAGAAATAGTTTGTGGTTGGTGTCTCCTTTTAGAATGATTGAGATGGGACATCTCTCAGTTTAATGGCAAAACAGTCATTAGAAACAGAAAAAGAGGCTGCTGCTAATATTATAAAGTTTTGATGCATACACCCATTATCAGAGGGTTGCTCTGATCAGATTATTCTGACCAGAAAAAGAATGTGTCTCGTTTATTTTATTTTTACGAAAAAGGAATTCAATGCTTGCGAAAGTTAACAAATTGATAGCCCCAGAAACAGAAGCCTTCTGCTTGTAGGACAGATGCTACAGTGGGGGTGGCATTGCAAGCTTTCCCCCTGCATCAGTATGGAAGGGACCCCCTATAGGGACGATAGGGGAGTTCAGTCTCCATAGTCCATTCGATGCTTGGCTTCTCTACTGAGGCTACAAAAAAGCATGCCAATTCTTCCATTTAGCTGACTACTGTATATACTTTAAAAGGGAAGTTTTAATGTAGTTGGCTGCTATATAGACTGTTAAAGGGAAGTTATTTATTTTAGCTGGCTTCTGTATGGATTGTTACAAGGGTGTTCTTTTCGCTGCTGTTGTTATATTGACTGGTAAATGCAATAGACTCTATTGCTAGTAGCTGTCATGTTGCCTGTTACAGAAAAGATCTGTATTTAAGCAGTAGCACTGCACTGGGATCTCCCAGGCAGGATATTAATGCTAATTCATCTGCTCACCCCCTGCTGTGAGTGTTATTTGTTTAAATCTGTAGAATCCCACAGCGCATTTATATCCTCACTAGAGTGAGCTCCGCTCCCTGTAATTATTTAACATTATATGCTGATATAAATTGTAACAGTTAAAGAATGGTAATGAGTAGCAAAAAAAACACAAACTTAACCTTAGAAATGGCAGAGTCAGCTCTTAAAACAGCAGCCAGCAACTTTCTCTCTCTCTCTTTTCCCAAGTCCATAGGTACAATATTGTGCATACATTATGTGTGCGTGTGTGTTCATGCTTGCGCTGGCAACTGTGTCAGGCAAGCTGTAATTATGCAGAATATACTGTGTAGCTTAGTCACACACGCATAATTACATATGGTGCCGAAGTACAGTGAGTCTCTCTCTCTCAGCAGTTCAGCGTCTTGATTAGCAGTTTGATAGGTGATTTGAGGCTACCATATTGATATAGGAAATGGTGCCCCCTGGATTCATCCCTAGGGCTATCCACAGGGAACATGTGTCCAGAGGTTAAGCTAACAAACCATTGGGTGTCAGTATTGTTCCATTTAAATGCATCTGGCAGAGAGTTTGTGTGGCCATAAAAACTGGACTTTCAAAGTAGCAGTTTTGTCTGTAAACAACTAAGGTACAATTTATATATTCAAATCTATACCTATTTCATTTGTATGTAGAGGCAGGTGGATATATCTAGCAGAACCTTATATTCTGCTGATCTGTATTCCTTGCCATTTTGTTTAGATATTGTAGCCTGCTTGCCTAAACTCTCATGTGTTATGGCCATGCGCTGTTAAACAGCTACTGTGTTCTGCACCAGAAGTAGCTGCGCTTCAGCAGTGGATAACGTGACCCCTGTGTATAATTTTTATATCAGTTTAAAACTTGAGGTTTTTAGAAATAAAACTTTTTATGATGTGCAGAATTACCTGTGGAAACAACAAACAGTAACATTCAGTTTAGATTTGTGAAAAGCTTTGGCACTGCTTGGGATGGAAGGCACTATAGAAATGTAAGTAGCTCTTCCATCCATGCACATGGCACGTCCACATGTGTTACTTATACCTAGCCAAAATCAGATCTGTATTACAGCAGAGAAATATCTAAACTGGATAAGGAAGCTTTCATCTACTTAAAAAAAAAACTGTGTAGGAATGAGAGGAAATCCTATAAAAAGCAAAGAAAATTCATTTTAAAAAGATTCTTTCATTCCCTCCCTTCCTCCTCTGATTTCAGGTGGGGAGTAAAAGCTGCCACAAGAGGAGCCAAGCTTGCACTTGATTTGCAGAGTAGCGTGATGGTCGGTCGAGCTGCGTTGGCAGCATGGACCTGTGCCAGACTTCACCACAATTCATACTGTGTCAGTTTAATAAATGCACTACTTAAATTATGAAATTACAAAAGAAAAAAGAGAATGCACTTATTCAGACTCTTAATACATTAAAAATAAGGCATTAAAACACTGACATTTTTTTCCCTTCCAGAATCAATAATGAACAGGAAGGGTTGTAGACATTAACAGTCATGGACATTCAAACTCTTATACATAAATTATCTTAGAAAAATGCACATAAGACTTGAATAATGTAAATACATTAATGCATTTAATAATTTAAACATTAAAGCGCATGCAGGAATTCGCAGCAGAGGCTGTTCTAAGATAAGGAACGGTCCTGGAAGTTCTGTGTCCCAAGATCGATGGCTGGTTTCCCCTTGAGAAAACTCTCTGGGGAAGTCGCGCTGTGCAGCTAGATGACCGCCTGTCCTGAGAAATCCCAGGATGTTCACCATCTCATCTGCTCCTTCCTCTCCCCTACTCAAATCCCAATGACATGCAAAATCCAACCTGTATCCTGAATTCTGCACTCTCTCTCCATGACACATAACTTGCAATTTGTCTGAAAATCAGGTGCAACAACTTTGAAGAAAAGAGAGAGTTGTGTCTAAAAACAAAACTCCAACAATGGTTAAAGAAGCTGCTACAGCCAGGAGTTGAGAGGAAGTTGCAGGGCCCTCCGTTCCCATGGCATTGTGCGGGGCAGGATACAGGCTTATGCTTGCGATGATGGGGAGAAGAGCTGGTGGAAGACATCTGGAATCCAATCTCCTGTTTTCCTGGGAGAGAGGCCCAAGTTGAGAGCCTGCCTTAAGTACAAGCAATGAAATGGGGATCCTGCTCTTCTGGGGCTCTTCATGGGCCCATAATTCACTGGCCAGCCCAACTTCCATTCTTCGGCAGCTGTATCAGGGAAGACCAATCTGCCCACTCATGCTCTACTGCAGGTCATAAGGCTGCCCCATCTCCAGCATACTAACTGTGTGCATGCTTCTGTCTGTTCTTGGTTTTGAACTCCCATTTGGACTGAAGCACCCTCATCACTTTAGCAGCATCTGACTAGCACACCAAGGTTCTCATGCCAGGCATTTTCCTCAGGACTGAGTTGTATCATTTCTCTGGGTGTAATTAAGTTTGAAAGGTGTTGCATCAGCCCCTCACTGCATCTCCCTTTGGTTCAGATCCTAGTTCTCCTTGCCTTCTCTACAGGGCAGCATGCAAGCAGTTGCTTTGGAGGCTTTTGCGCCCTGTGGTACTCCTCACAGAGTGGTGTGAGGTATCCTGCTTAGCTTAGATAGTGAGGTGATGGGTGCTAATAAAAAGAAAAAGTGCTTAGTCTGATTCTAAAGGGAGACAAGATGTTCGTTAATTAAAGGAGCCTGGCACAGGGCAGCTAATTATAGGTGCAAGAAATCTGAAGCTGAAGTGGGCTGTGCAGATGGGGAAGTGTAAGGAGGCACCCAGAACTGCGGGCTGTGGGCAAGAATGCAGCAAAACCAGATTCTGGAACATTTTGGCAGAATTTCTTATTGAATTCCTCTTTATTCATTTCTTTTAACAGAGAGCTGAACCTGTATGTGTGTGTATGTGTGCGTGTGCGCTTGTGGGACAAAGTGTTTCACCTTGTGACTGGAAAGGTCATATTATTAAAGCCAAGGAGATTGGGAGCCAAATCCTGTTGGAGACACAGACCCTGGTCAGAAAAAGAGTTTGGCTCTAACGATACCCCATCACTCCTCTGGTTGTACTGTTGGTGATTCCTCTGAGTGTTTGCCCCATTTATCATCTCCACACCCTTGTATCTACATCGCTGCAGGGAAGGAACTTTGTGGGCCCCCAGAACCAGCTGGGAGGTGGCTCCTAAACTCTTGTGTAGCCCTGGGGTGTGGGAAATCCAAACAGATGCTATGTGTATCATGCCTTTTCTCCTCTTGTTGGAAACTCCAATCTCCATAGAGCATTTTCCCCTCCAGGGACCAGCTCTGCAGCCCTCTCCCGAGCGGATCTATTCATCCAGTTGCTTCACTCTAGGCAGATTTCTAGGTGGGTCCCACAGTGGGGACTAAAGGGCTGTCTGTGCAGGGAGTCAGCATTGGTCTAGTGCAGAGGTGGGAAAACTATGGCCTGCGGGCCACATCTGGCCCGTGGGATCCTCCTGCCTGGCCACTGAGCTCTTGGCTATCCCCCTCCCCTGCAGCCTCAGCACATCGTACTGCTGGCGCAATGCTCTGGCTGGCTGGGCAGTGCAGCTGAAGAGCCTGGCCTGACCTGGTGTTCTGTGTTGTGCTGTGACGTGGCTGGCTCCAGCCGGGCACCGCGACTGTAGCGCCACCACCCACAGGTGCTTCAGGCAGCACGGTAAGGGGGCAGGGAGCAGGGGTGGGGTTGGATAGAGGGCAAGGGAGTTTGGGGTGTGGATAGGGGTCGGGGCAGTCACGGGGCAGGGAACAGGGGGGTTGAATGGGAGCAGGAGTCCCAGGGGACAGTCAGGAAGGAGAAGGGGGTTGGATGGGGTGGCGGGGGGGGCAGTCAGGGGACAGGGAGCAAGGAGGGTTGGATAGAAGGCAGGAGAGTTTGGGGTGGTGGTCAGGGAGCGGGGGTGTGGATAGGGGTTGGGGCGGTCAGAGGATGGGGAACGGGGGCATTGAATGGGTACAGAGGTCCCGGAAAGGAGAGGGGGTTGGATGGGGCAGTGAGGGTTCTGGGGGCGGTCAGGTGACAGGCATCAGGGGGGTGGATGGTGCAGTGGTCCCAGGGGGCCATCAGGGAATGGAGGGGTTGGATGGGGCAGGAGTCCTGGGAGGTGGGGGCAGCAGGGGGCAAAAAGTGGGGGGCGGATGGCGGCAGGGCCTAGGCCACCCCTGGCTGTTTGGGGAGGCACAGCCTCCCCGAATCAGCCCTCCATACAATTTCCGAAACCCAATGTGGCCCTCAGGCCAAAAAATTTGCCTGCCCCTGGTGTAGTGGTTAGCGTGGGAGACTGGGATTCAGGAGGCCTGAGTTCCAGGTATGTCCCTGACTTGCTTGTGTTTCCCTCTCTGAAAAAGGGGAACAATAGTGCTTTTGTGTTAAAGGGATTCTTGGGTGAAAGATGCTCAAAACAAAGGGTGCTTCAAACTACAGGGGAAAGTGGCCCAAGGAGCAGTGGGGAGAAGTACTCTAATCTGAGTCCCCATGATTCCCCCAGTGCAGAAATGGCAAGGTCACTGTGTGCATAGATTGGAGTGGGAGGCAGCTCTGGTGCCCGGGAGGGATGTGTGCTAGATGTGGGAACTTCCTCCCCAGGTTGTTAAGTACTGTCGGGACTGCTGAGGAAAGACTGGGTGAGGAGCTACCCTGGATGAAGTTGTCAGGGAGGAGGAGGGGTAGGTTGGGGATCTCCCAAGGCTTGCATGGTTTACTGGCCACGTTTGGCTGGATTTAAGAGGCAGAAGCATTTATAGCAAATCCTAATGCTGTGTCAAAGCCTGCTTTCCGCTTTGCTGGCTTTGTCTCTGTGTGAGTATTGCATGCTTTATCCCATTTCACAGCCTGGACCCTTTGTCCCCTGCTTAGGGGATTACATGGGGCAGAGATGTAAGAAGGGAGGGAATCCCGCCACTACACCACTCCTTTATCTATCTGTCTATCTGGCTATGTATCTGTCTGTGTATCTCTGTCTATCCACTTTCCTGAAAGCCAAGCTTCCTGCCTTCCAAAACCTTGCCCTGAAATGCTGATTGAGAAGCAGGCAGCATCTTTTAGGCTCTTGGCAGAATAAATGGCTGTCACTTGCTCTCCTAGCACTGGGATTTCATTCCTGATTTACAGTGCTCAGGCTTATCAACGTCCCTTGCCTGAGCTGGGTGCAGTGATGATGGTATGAAGCTCGTTCTATGTGTGGCTCGTCTGCATCGGGACAAGTAGTGGGAGGGTGGATGTCTAGAGCAGCATCTCCTACTGGGAGTGGGAGGAATAGGAGGGGAGGATAGCCCAGGACTCCTTCCTCTCAGCTTCTTGCAATGGGATAAAGGTTTTGACAGCCTAATTCAGCATTTAGGGAAGGATAGAGCTGTGCAGAAAGTTTCCCCACTTCCACTCCTTACAGTCCAGCTGTGACAAATTGACAGATAATTAACAAATCAAGGCTTCCTATTAGTCTTGTCCCCAATGCTTTGAAACGGCTCCTTCATTTCACATGTCCTTTGGCAGAAACCTGCATATTATGGCTATTGAGTGAGGCAGTTAGATCAGTTTAGAGGGGCTGGGGCTTACCAAGATATCAAAATGTCTGAATGTTTCTTGGCACAGTCAATGTTAACTGTCAAGAAGAGGGTACAAGGGGCAATGCTGGGAAGAAGTTGTTGCCTTACTGATTAGAGTAGACATTAGAAACCCCTCCAGTAATGCAAGGTGTTCCTAAGGAGTGTCTCTTGCTTTCACAGAGGATGGCGTGAATTGAAACCACAGTTAAAAGGGCAGAGTTTTGTTGGTCTGGGATTGGGTATGGTTATAAAGTCTACATGCCAACAACAAGCTTGGATCAATAGATCCTTATTCATTACATCCAGAATCACATCTGGCTGTTCTCAGACACTGTTCACAATTTGCTGTGTGGCGTTTCCCCTTCCTCTGCCTTAGAACTGCTGAAACACAAGCTATGTCTTCACTTGAAGCTGGGGTTATGATCCCCAGCTCAAGTAGACAGGTTTTTACTCAGGGTGGCTACCCCATGCTACCGGGGTACACTACTGTACTGTTTTTAATACACTAGTTCAATGAGAGCTGGCAGGAGTATGTCTGCTTGAACTTGGCATCACACCCCAGCTCCAGGTGTAAACATAGCCTATGGAAGCAGGTCTCCCAAAAAAACTTTATCTCTCTGTGTAATCTAGAATGGTCACTCTTCTCATTCTCCTCCAGATAAGTTAATATCTCCAAATATACCAAGCAGCGGTTACTGAGCCTGACACATGTTGGAGCAGTGAGAAAGACCTAATTTCATCAAACCCACTCTAAGTTCATGTATGTAGAGCCCATCAAGCTGAAAGCAACCAGACAGCATCTGCTGTTATCAAATCACTCGTGAGTCCAGCTAATTAAAATAGAGCTTCATTTTTCTGAACCATTGTTTGGCAGGAATTTGAAACAAGTCTAACCCAATTTCTGCGTGTTTATGAGCCTTTATTATATCAAAGGTACTTTTCTGTAAATGTACAGGGCAGCGTTAAATGAATTGATCCGCACTGTATCACTGTAAATGCACTATGGAGTTGCTAATGATTTCTATTTCAGCTTTCTGGTTTCCAGACATATTCCAGAAAGCTTGTTTTCTTCTCTCCCCCATCATCCTCTTTCTCCCACTTATATTTCTCCCTTCCACACCCCCTCCAGACTAGTGGGGGGTGGTGGTGGGGGTGGGGGTGGTGGTTGTTTATTAAAACATTTACACATTTGTGGCAATAGGCAAACATAGAATAATAAAATTTATTTTTATACTCCAAACTGGCATAGGAGGTCTCTGTATCTACTAAGCTTCTTACACAGTGCCCATCTGATAGTACAAGAGAATGTCTGAATGTTGCTTTGTTGAATCTGTTTGGTATGGTGGTGGGTGGTTTCATTTATTTATTTAAACTTTTTAGATTTTCAGAGTACAAAGAGGTATCATATTCCTCCTCATAAACTGATACACAAGGGATAAAAATACACAAGAATGTGCTCCCTGAAGGCTGGCTCTGCTTCTAGACATCCAAAAGCTAATTCATTAATACTCTCTGCAAAAAGAGAATACCATGCATAGGGCTGTTCAGTCCAGTATATATCAGTCTGTGTAACTGCCGAGTAGAACAGTAAGAGGGAAATAACTTTTTCCCAGTTCCAGATATTTACAACTAAACATGTTCATATCACATTCTGAAGTCTGGGGGTTTAACTCAGAGTATCGTGGTGAAATTAAGAAAGGGAAATTTAGGGTTAGCATCAAGAAAATTTCCTGACTGTGTAATGCAGTGGTGGGCAACCTGCGGCCTGTCAGGGTAATCTGCTGGCGGGCTGTGAGACAGTTTGTTTACATTTGCATGGCCGCCCGCAGCTCCCATTGGCCGCTGTTCCTGTCCAACGGGAGTTGCAGGAAGCGGCGGCCAGCACGTCCCTGCGGCCTGTGCCGCCTCCCGCAGCTCCCATTGGCTGGGAATGGTGCATCGCAGCCACGCAAATGTAAACAGTCTCACAGCCTGCCAGTGGATTACCCTGATGAGCTGAATGCGGGCTGCAGGTTGCCCACCACTGGTATAATCTATTAGGCTGTGGCATAGTCTCCTTAGGAGGATAAGGGAGGCATGGTGGTGTTAAAAGTATACTAGACAATGCATTAAAAATAAACTGTAAGGAGCAGTCCTGCACTATCAGAGGGGTGGAGTGGATGGCCTGTTAGGTCTTTTCCTTCTCTAGTTTTTGTGATTTTGTGGAGTTCTGTTGATTGAAGCACTTCAGGAAAGGCTGTTGCATTTGAGACAGCTTATCTATCCTGGAATGACTTCCATGGATGATCATCACTTACATTTCAGTGCATTGTATTTTGCATTTAATGCAGTGTGCCCCAGGTGGATAGTCAAGTCTGTGTAAAGCTCAAGGGCAGTATTCATGACTTGATACTGGAAACAACCATAACATTTTAATACTAGCAAACTTGGGGGAAGGCTCTCCCAAATGTGGGGACATCAAACTTATGAAGTGTTAGCTTATCTGACGTGTTTTTGAAGATGGTGCAGGTTGTTCCATAGAGGTTTTGTGGTCCCTTGATGATGGGAGCATATAACACTTCTCTTACCTCTTTTAATGCTGGTAGAAAGAGTCAGTGATAGCATAAGTAATTGAAGTACCTCAAATCAAGTGCAGCATGGACTGTTGCACTGCGGGCTTCCCAGCTCACAGCCCTGCTAACAAGACTTGACTAATCTGGAGGGCACCACCTCTAGGAGTCTGTTCTGTCTCAGAGTTTATTCAGTCCTCACTCTCTCTCCTGAGACTACCAACAAAAGTTTCAGTTTTATTACGGACACCTGTCCTGCTAAGAACTATGCTGTGCCTACCAACTCATATCACCTGGGCCAGTTTGCCCAGCCTGCTAATGTTCATGGGATGATGTGAGAGAACTGCATTCTATCCACTGTAGTGTTTTGGCAGAGCACAGGAGTGTGAATAAATCCAGATACTCTTGGATGGCAGAGTCACCCCAAACTTGTTCTGTGCTAACCTAGGGTGGGTACAGAATGAATGCATACAGACTGAAAAGGGCTTGTGTATGCCTCAGTGCTTCCTGTGTTTGCATTCATTGCTCATGTTGCTGTTGCAGAGAAGCTTTAATCCTGTCATTCTTACAAAGAAATGCTGTTCCCTTTTTTGTTTTAAAACAAAAAAATGGATTTAGTCTGAGGTTCCCAAAGCCCAGGAAGTGCATCTCTAGGGCTGCTCGTCAATTTGAGGCCTAATGAAATATAGAAAATACTCTATAAAAGCGCCTTTATTACTTTAGTTGCTTAAATGTGGAGTTTTTAGCCATCAAGTTAATGTTTTTGTATCATTTTTTGATTCGATTGTGAGCACTTTTCCAGGTATCTCTGCCACTTGAGCGCTAATTGGATTTCCACAGATAAATGGTGTTAGCTGTAGCCCTTACCTCACTGCGTTCTTGCTTCATCATTATTTTATTTGTTTTTACTGTAAAGGTTAATAAATCTTTGTATGTTTAAAGCATGGAAAATGGCAGGCAGGCAGGCAAAGGACCACGGCATGGAAGGGGGAAATCTTTGCAGTGCTTTCTCAAAATTGAGTGAGGCATCATGTCCTTTGCGGTATTTTAAAATGGCCAGTTGGGTGTGTTATGTGGCCAAGTAGTAATCCATAATCCTTCAGATAAAAAGCGTTGATCTCGCCACTAGTTCTCAGACAGAGCTTGAAGGCATTCCAATTGGGTTACCATTGATTTGGGCTGGGGAGGACACTAAGTAGCACTGCTCCGTTTAAGAAGAAATATGTGGAGTTTATTATTATTATTTTTTTTTCCAAAAAAAGAAAATTGGAAGTCTTTTAGTGAAAACACACCTTAGTACCCCTAGATGATCAGGAAACTCTATAAGGAACCTACTAATGTACTAAGGCCAGGGAAGTAGAAAAGATCAAACCATATTCGTTGTGTTCTAAAGATGGGAAAAAGTCAGATTGCTGTTCTGGACCAGGCATTGAATATTGGGCTGATGCTTTTGCAGTGGCGTGGACCCAGGCTGTCAGTATTGTGCCAGTGCTCTGCTGCAGCATGGACCAATCATTATGTTGGTGCTAATGCTTTGCAGTAGCATGGACTGAGCATTCAGGGTGGGTGCTAATGCTCTCTGCAGCATTTTATAGGTAAAGGCTGGTGTTTTTTTTTTCCCCTGAAGCGGGTAATTGTTTATTAATTTTTTAGTAGGTAAAAAGTGTAATTGTAATAATCCTTGACATGTGCTGACTGCTTCAAGGTTTAAGGAATAAGCAATGTTGTTTTGTATCTTCTGTGCCTTACTCACAGTGTCTCCCAGTTTAGACTAAGATTTCTGCATTGAAACTGTGCAGGGGCACGATCTCTCCAGGATAGTTCTCTGTGGTATTAATCCTTTTGGACGTTTGAACTTGATCTTGGATTGTGGGAATTTGCTGAGAGGTTTTAGGTGGAGAAGGCAGGAGACAAGGTGTGTGAATTCCTTGTGCATATATGCTGCTGTATTGGTTGAGCCTTATCTTGAATGTATCATGGCACTTATCTGCTTTGTTTGTTTAAATAGTGAATATGAGATCTCTGAACGCTGACAAAATGACCACACTGGAAAGTGAAATCTTCTCTTTGTTCTTAGAATATTTATAATATGGACAGCAGCAGTGTAAGCTTTTCCCAAACTTGCCCTTGCATTGTGAGCATCCTAGGGGTTAAAAATGAAGTTCAGTCTCCATATCAATTCACTCTCATCTGAAACTGCTCACATAGGTTTCCACTTTTGAAGGAGAATTTTTGTGACGTGGCGTCTGTCCATTGGAAACTGGATAAAGATGAGTGATGTAGCTGAATTTGAACTAATAAAACTGTATGCATCTAACAACCCCTCCCCCCGAGACCATCCAACCCTTGCCAGTCAGTTTTTCTGACCCATACTAAGTTGCTCTCCTAATGCAGCAATTAACAACAGTTACAAAGTGCATAGGCTGCTTCATCATGTTATTATTTTGTATTGCAGTAGCAACTACGAGCCTCAGTCTGGACCCGGGACCCCATTGTGCTAGGTGCTGTACAAACAAAGAACAAAAAGACAGTCCCTGTCCCAAAGAGCTGACAATCTAAAGATGTTTATGTAAAAGTATCATTTGCTTAGATGTTCTATGTCCTTCCTCTCTCTCTGCCACTTCCCGGTTGCTGTGGCTTGCATGATTTGTTGTACATTTGTCTGTATTTCCAGATTCTCAACCATTTCCAATATTAGATCTTTTGTTTGCTAGTTTCTTCTAGCAGGCCTGGCTCCCTTCTCTCTCCTCAATCAGCTGTGCTTGTATGCAATCATGTTTGAAGCTTTTGAGGTACAGGCCAAGGTACTGGTGCATGAGTACTAAATTAACCGTTAGGTGTAAGAATCCCAACCACAAACCCCTATTTCAGCCCCAGTCACATGGGTTCCTGTCATGACAAGGAAAACACAGTTTCCAGTTCTCACCATGCATTACCCAAGAAGTGGGAGGTCCATCAAGCAGTTCTCTATACAGGAAGTTCAAGAAACTGTGGCTTGCTGATTCTCCAGTGCACAAGATTCATCTCCCTTGCTTACATCTTTTGTAGCAACCTCCACAAATGAGACACAGGTTGGGCCTTCTTCAAGGGAATCTAAATCATTTATGCAGTTTGGTTAGCCAGCTTCTTGCCTGTGGAATCTCAGGAAGACAAGTTGGTCTGAACAATGACCCTGTTCAGGTGCATCTCTCTTGGGTGATGTGCCTTCCAGAGTCTAACATTCAATGAAAATTTTAATGCTTGGATATTGTCATTAGCCAGGAAACAAGCCTCCCATCTCCCTGTCCTTAGTCATCCTACAGTGCAAATAGCATGTGAATGGAGATCCACCAATTCTTGTTTGTCCTGTGCTTAAAAGGATGAGACAGTTTCTTGTTATTTTATCCTAGCACATTTGAAGATACTGTAGTTAGGGTAAAAGGAACAATCCTTCACAAGCTGTCAGAACTGAGCTCTTTTAGAATGTCAGCAGGGTGGGGTGGAGGGGCTGGGATGTTGCCATCAGCTGACTCTGATTATTATATTCTGCATATTTTTAGTGCTGAAGTCAACAGGGTGATCTCACGGTTCTCCTGTAGTGAGCATCTTGGACACTGAGTCATTACATTCCTTTGGAGTGATTCAGCGCAACAGCTTGACACCTTCATTAATTTTACAGCACAGAACTTCAATGCTCTCTAAGCTTCCTTTACAAAGGATAGATTTAAAGGGAGCTAATACATAACTGGGATGCTACCCTGAAGAGTTATAAAATGAGACCCTATGGAAGTCAAGAATTCAAATTCCTTACCTTGCCCCATCATCTAGTACCTATCCCATTGGATCAGGTCCCTTACTTGCCTGTGGCGTGCTGGCTTCATCTACATTTTGAGGCCAGACCCTTCACTCACTTCCCTGGGGCACTGACCTGCTGATCCATGTATATCCATAATGATCCAGCACTTTCAGCACTGAGGTTACTGCAGTTATTTCTGTAAACAGGACTTCAAATAATTTCCTGACAGTTGGTTTCAAAGCCAAGCAAATGGCAAATGTCATCTCTTCTCCTCCTGTCCCCCTACTTTCTAAAATCTCCTTTGGTGGTAGCATCAGCAATTGTAGGAAGGTTTCCAAAGGCAAAAATATAAGGAAAAAAGAGGCTTTTAAAAGTTTATTTATTTAGTATGCTTATTTTTCTTTGGGAATGGAAGGAAATATGATTCTTTACTGTCCCCTCCCAAAAAAAATCTGCCTTTGCACTCCAGGAATAAAGGTGTATGCAGCTTATTGACTATGCTTGAATTTTATAGAAGCATTTGTTAATACAGCTGTAATTACAGGTTTTATTAGTGATTTCTTTATAAATTGGGTTTTCAGGCATTTATTACTTGAGGATAACAATTTATTTTGAGTTGAACTTGGAACTGCAATGTCATCCTCCTTTCTGAGATTAAAAAAAGTACACTTCCTACCCTGTTTGTGTAATGTGTGTGAGTGTACGTGTGTACATATATGTATGTATCTCTGTAGAGTCTGGCTGTTTTAAGGTTGTGTTTCTTTTAAAGTGTGTGTAGTGTTTTCTGGTGTTTGTTTATTGCAAATGTATAATACTTAACATCAGCTTTGTTCTTTTAAGAGTGAAATTTTGACAAGTTGTCCATCATGTTTTAACCAGAGCCAAAAAAATTTAAGATGACAGACATATTTCATTTTGAAAGGTGGCTACTGCGCAGACGAAGTCGCTACTTTTCATAAGGGCCTTTACTACATATATCAATGTGTTTTAAGAGAGACTTGGGTCAATACTACCATGCTTTAGAATTCCCTAAATAGATATTTACACAATAGACCTTAAAATATATTAGTCTATCATGTCAGCTCTTGTACGCTGATATCAAGGATGTTTTATGTCCTTAATGTATGATACAATCAAACTTTTTTTTTTATAGCATTTTTCATACATCTGTATCCTGGAATGCTTTGTGGAGTTAAATAAAAAAGTTACAAAGTTAACTTTAAAAAGCTGAAGGGGAGAAAAATTAAGAGGTATATGTGAAGGAGAAGGTATTTTGAGATGAGATTCAAAATTAGATGGGGAGTCCACAGGGCAGAGAGAGAGGAATGTTGCAGAGGAGAAAGCCCTTAGACAATGATGAGGTTTTGTGAAGAGCCCAGGGGGCTGGTTATACCTGAGCAGAGAGCATGGAAAGATCAGGCCCCTGTAGTCAGCTGGAGCAAATGTGAAATGGCTCCTGAGCAAAGAAGCTGAGAATGGGGATGGGCAGGTGTTTGTGTGGTCTCATTTCTGTGGATATGAGAACAGTGAAAAAATAAGAGAAGGAAAATAAGTCCAGGGAGGAAGAGTCCCACAAAACATGGCTAGATAACTACAAGATTTTGATTCAAATCAGTGAGAATAGGATAGCAGTGAATAACTGGGATTTTGCAACTTCTTCCTTCTAACTCATTCCATTGTGTTAAGGGAGTGCCAGGAGTCTCAGCTCAGTGGAGGATGTCTCCTGCCTTTGGTATTAACTAGGCACAGCAAGGTGAGATGAAGGCGCCTTAGCTTGTTTTTTTTCTGACTTTTATTGATTTTTTTCTGTCACCATCTTAATGTAAATTAAGCAGGGTTTTTGTGTGTGTGATAATTATAGATAAATGTATTTAAAGTAGATCTGGATTTTGTCGTCCTGGAGAAAGGGAGGAAGAGTAATTTTTCCCCCCATCCCTGTCATATGTTCATTTTAATTAGCAATTTTAAAAAATTGAAAATAAAAGAGGAAAATGAATAGGTGTTGAACCAGCCTGTGATATGTAAATGCCAACTAGTAATTACCTAAAACCTCAATTTTCTTTCTGTTTCATCTTGCAAAACATTTCATTTCCACTGAGTGAAAACACTTAATTTGGGCTGCGTTCCTTGGTGAACCCAGCCTTTCAGATCCTGCGCCTCCCCTGGGTCTCAGCTAGGGGGAGTACTGGCTCTGTGCTTACACAGCACTTGCAGCTCTGTCTGTCCCAAGGTTATGCCTCTCATGCCATCCTGGTGGTTTTACTCTGAGTGTTGAATGGAAATCCACCCCCACCCTCCCATGCCCAACCTTTAATCTGGTTTCAGAGTGCCTTGCTCTTTCCAGTATTGCTGAATTCTAGGCAGTCTGTGGCACATAATATTTTTTACTTTTCACCTGGATGTTGTCATCTTGGCATTCTTGAGTTAGATTTCATTCATAGAACTCTCTCTAGCCTGAGTTTCTGGATTCCTGAGACTTCTGATTTTAGATTTATTGACGCTTCTTCCTCTTTCGTTACTGTTTTGCTCTTTCAGTTCAGGATCCCTGATGTAGATCTCATGCTGAGCTTGTTTTTTTTCCTACCTTAATTCCTTCGGGTTTTGGATCCTGGTACTCTTGCTTTATATTTCATTCATTTTTCTCTCTCTGTTTTGAGTGAGAGCTATTAAATTTGACTTCCTAGGACTGTAAAATAAAGTTCATGTAGGTTTCTCTTGCCTATTAACTTTTGGGAGCTTTTAATATGTGTTTGTGCAGCATGCAGCACAAGAAGGTCCGGTCCTGGTTGGGGGCCAGAAAGAAAGCTCTGTGCACCAGGGAAATGTAAATGGGAGCCTTAGAGCCATGTCTCTCTCATTAGCGACCTCCAGATATTCTGCTTAGAAAGAACAAGTACTTTTTGTGATATATAAATTAGGAGTCCTGGGACCCTGAACCCTGAGTTAAGAAAAGGTGGGGTTTGAACTGGGAACTGGAAGCTTGGATTAGAGAGAGCTCAATGTATGGTGTCCGAGGACCCTGACTCTAGAGAGCTCTGCCTGGAATCTCAAGGAACATTGCCTCTTTAGTGAGATATATGGCTTCATAATTAGCCCCTTGCATTTTTTCATGAGTGCTAGCATCAGCGTTCTACAATGTGTTTCCCTGATTAACAGCTGCTTTGCAACTATTTCCTTGTGCCACCGATGACCATATTTGTCAAGTTAGTCCTGACAGAGCACTGATTTCTTACTAAAATGCAGCATTTCTGTTTGAAGGGGTTTTCTTGTTGCTCACTGTGCCAGACTTTTAAGTCAGCCCTTGTTACAGTGCAAGCTTGCTTTAGCCTGACGCTTGTTAACAGGATTCTGGGTATCTCCTTTGGAGTAAGAGTACAGAAGCCTTTCACAGACAATTTAATCTTCTGAGTTTTGCAAACGTGCAGCCTTTCACACGGGGTGTGGGATGGGAGAGGAGGTATTGCAGTAGACTATGTATTGATCAGTTCCATTTGCCCTGTAGCTGTGGCCTTCTGCTCTAGCTAAAATAAGGTTAGCTTTTGTTAATACTGCCATATTATTTTTAATACACTTAAAAAAATAATTCCCAATACTTGTACATATGTCATATATATTTTCAGTGTTGATTGCCTTCCGCACATGTAATGTAACCTATCTGGGCATAGTTCATGGCCTGTGCCTCCGCTGCTTAATGAAAAGGAAAGTTGCATTTAAACAGACACAAAGCTGTTCAGAGACAGACCTCCCCTCACGATGTATAATCTCAGACACAACCTTTAGTTCCCAGGTCATCCTGAAGTCTTGCTCTGTGAACAAATACTACTCAGTAATAATTTACAGAGGATCCCCAATATTAGGGGATCTAATAAATGTCTCACTCATTGCTCCCCCAGTGGCACTTTAGTCTGTTTTCTATCTACATCTCTGTTTTCAAGTCCTGAATAGCTGTGAGGGTGTGGGATGATTTTTTGGACGGGGGTGGGGAAGGGGTTGCTTGCCCCTGCATCATCTTCTGAACCATGTGTTTTATTTTTCACATGCCAGCAGCTAATAAAGCAGCTTGAGTTCCGTATGTAAAAAACCTGTTGCTGTGAGAATAATAGTAAAGAGGGCTGACTTCACCTTCCTCGCCAACACCAGAGGAGAGGGAGATTGAGGGTGTAGGTGAGGGATCTTGGACCAATGTCAAAGTGCAGTGCCTTAGCCTGGAATTTCCCCAGTTTGCTGCACTCCCGCAACATCTGCAGTAAAGTTCCTGTCTCCATGTTACATCTGTGACATTGAGGTGGAATATTTGCCTGAATTTATTAATTTGGCTGGACACAAATATATCCCATGAATAGCCACATTCATCTTCTAATTAGAAAATCAAACGATATTCCAAGATCTGCTGCAGCGTTCCCCCTGCAGTATTTCTGATCAAAAGTGTGTCTGATTCCATTGCAGAAGAAGGGTTGATGGGATAGCAGGTTTATGCTTTTATACTTTTAACAACTGAATACTCTGTTTTTCATAAAGAAAAATAAAGGACCGAGATCTACTGGTTAAATGTGGTCTGCTGGCCACTGTGTGCTGGGAGTCTGAGAATCTGAGTTGGTAATATGATGATTCACGCTACTTGGCAAAGTCCTAATATTAGAAAATTTTGGTCAAGTGTTACAAATGTTACATGAATAGTATGGAACAATATGTTTCCAGCTGAGTCAGAATTCTATTTGTTGTATGGTTTTTCATCTATGCATGAGACTGCAACGTTTTGTGTTATTTTATTTTATTTTTAATGGACTGCAATTGTTCTTGTTCATTCAAATAGAATGATCCTTAGAAAGTAGGAAAGCTCTCTTGTCCCTTCTTGTAAAAAAAATTGGTATGTTATCATGGCCAGAATTGTTTCATATGAACATTTTATACACAAAATACATGAGGAAAATGAAGGTGATTCAGGTGAGGATAAGGGAAGAATATATCTCTTCTCTAAAAGCAAGCACAAACTTCTAAACTAGAGAAATATAGGCTCAGGAGGCATTTTGGAGATGGTGTGTCATATTATTTTTAATAAATGTTTTTGTTGAAATGTTTACATTTTGCAAAACAAAAATATCTCCCAATAAATGGCTGCTATCAATATAACATTAAAAATAAACAAAGGGAAAATGTTTCATTTTAGATTAATTTTTTTTTAAATATAAACAAATAGTATTAATGTATGAATCCAAGAGCTTGCAACATTCTGGTTCTGACAAGTCCTTTGTGTCTGTTTTACAAGCTCACTAGAAGCAGGAGGGGAATGTGGAAGAGTTCCCAAAGAAACAAGTAATTAACATAAGAAGGAAAGTGGTTTTGATATGTTCGCACATCTATATGTCTACTTATTTGGGCATCTTTCTTATTCAGCACATTATCCTAAAGTTATTAGTTTGGATGCTTTATATTTCTGCATTGGGCGTAGTGATATCAGAGCTATTTAAATGCGTGATTTGCCTGTCGCCAGCATTTCCAAGGGACAGATCAAGCAGCACATAAACGAGACCAAAATGTACTTTATGTAGGGTGTTCTGCTGTATTATTTTATGACTTGAAATTATTGAATGTAAACTAAAAAAATCCAACTGTTCCCCTCCCCCCTAACTTTGAAGTGTGCCGGGACTTTGTCAAATTCCCGTTAAAATAAAGATGTCAATTTCATCTCCCTTCCAAATTCATTTATCATGCTTTTTTAAAAGGTGTTTTCTGCTTTACCTGATGTTTAAATTGGATTCGCTCGTTTATGCTGTTCTTTGCTGTATCCCCCACGTTTTTCTTAAATGAATTAGTAATGACAGCGTACTCCATCATACCCTCTCTACAGCCACTTTAAGGGAAGCCTGGTGATCTAAACCTTTTAACCTATTAAAGATGATTTTCCCCAATTGAATCAGACCCACCACAGGTGTAATAACTAATCATTTAAACTACACCTGCTATTATGTATTTTTAAGCCATTATGCATGTTGGATAGATGATAATTCATGTTTATTGCATTGTCCAATGGATCCGTTTTGCCTACACTAGCCTGATTAATGTATTTAAAGAAATAAGAGATGCAATTTAAAAAAAAAACACATTGATGGAATGCACTGAGGAGTACATTGAAAGTGCCATTAAACCCATCAGAACTTTGCTCTCTGACCAGAAATGCATATTCCAAGGGCTGGATTCAAAACCAAGGTGAAACTTGCTCATTTCAATAGTGATGCTAGATTTTTTTTTTCTGTCATGAAAATTTTTTAAAACAACTTTAGATCGTAATTCGAGAAGCTGCATTGTAGCTTGCACTTCTTGAGACCTGCAAATCTTCTTTCTCCTCTTGCACTCAGTACAGCTTATAGGGAATGCAGATGACACCATTTGGGGTGAAAACCACACTCTTCTTCCTTGTGCATGGAAGACCAGCTTCATCTTAGTACAGGGAGGGAGCAATCTCTCACCTCAATATGGATATGTCTGTCTTCTAAGTCAACTTCAAGCAGGTTATCCCCTTCTGTGCCACATCCAGAACAAATGTCTTATATAGAGGCAGATCAGATGGTTTTCCACAGTGCCGCAGGAGGATGTACCATGTATGGGACTGGATGGCTGAGGGGATTAATATTGGAATATGGAGCTTTTCTCTTTGTCCTGTGTGGTATGACCCGTAGTAGTCACAATGTGGTGACAGTTCAGCAGATTGTGTGAAATGAGTTGGTGGGCCTCAGCTCTGCGCACTGCATCAAAAGCTCTATCACAGTTGATGCAAAATTGGCCTCCTTCTAGATAATATCAGCAGAGAGACAAAGGATTGAATGGGCTATGGAGAGTCAACTCCCCTCATATCCTTAGTGGTGATTCCTCCAGAACAGGCCTGAGGGACGTAGGCAAGGGTGTGTGTGGAGATTTGCCCTGTTATATACGCTCTATACATAGAGAGGAATCCAGCACCTTTCACTTGCACTTTAAGGGACTGCAATCATTGTGTGGGTGCAAAAAGTGTCATCCCAATCCTTACACTCTATGGCAATATGGGCCTTTAAGTCCTAAATCACTTAAAGGTTCATCTTCTAGAGCATCATGAAGTCAAAGTTCTTAGACCAAAACTGTATATAGCTTCTACCACAGAAGAGCATAAATATAACCATTTATCTGCCCAGTTGGATCACTTGAAAAATAAAACTTAATCTTTATGTCTTTGGTAGGTTAGTGTGATCCAGGACAAGAAAAATAACCTCTCCCCTGCTAATAACAGGATCAGGTATCCTAATGGAGTTTATTTCACACTAAGCAGTGTTTCAGCTTGGTAAACGATGTTCAAGGAGAAACTTCTCTAAGTCAAATTAGTAATACTCTACTATCTGATTAGAGATGAGCCTGAGCCACAAATTCTGATCTGGATCCAAAGATTCCCCAAAGTCAGATCCGGTGTCTGGTCCAGTTCGTCAACAGCTGATGGTGGATTTGATGCCTTGATGATGTAGTTCAGAATTTATTTAGAATCAGAATTTTGAATGTTCTTAACTCAGAGCTTTTCACTCTTCTGTTTCTCCAATCTTCTCACCCTAATCAGATCGCAACAGCAGTGAAATTTCTACAGAACTCGCGGGTCCGCCAAAGTCCGCTCGCATCCAGAAGAGCGTTTCTCAAGAAAAAAGGTACAGATTCATCAGTCTCATTCTCTGTTCTTAGTATTAATGAGGAGGTTTGGGGGTGGGATGTAGGCCAGGAGTTATTGCTGTGGGAAATTAGGTATTGAGGGGAAAAAGATCTCTTGTCCCAGGAAATTTTTAGTGTGGGGTCAAGGCAGCTTCTTTTTCCTCCCTGCAAGTCAGAGGTAATATTGGCACTAGACACGGCATTGTAGAATGAGTTATGGGAATTTTGGGGTTAACTACCAGTAGAGGTCTTCAGAGGCGAGGATAGTTTACAGTTACAGGCTAGATAGTCAATTCTAACTCCTTAATGACATTGGCTTTAAAATGACCAGCTGTAGTTAAAAGGTCAGCTGCTTCAGAAGAGAGCTGGAGAGAGGAATGAAGGAAGAGGGACATGTTAAGAGTAAACAAGGTCAGGTTAAGGTCAAGCTTGGGGTCAGCCTGACGTTCAGCCTGAAATGGCAGATTACTGACTGTGCATGGCCCTTTCTATAGCAGGAGCAGGAGGGATCCTGACAAATCTAATATCGTCTCAAGCCAGTGGAACCTGCTTTGGCCACAGCCTGATAATAGTTTTCCCTTCTGTTTATAAAGGAACTGACTTTGTTTTTTCTTTTGATGTTCTGAAGTTTTAAGACAACAATTTAGGAATTTACTAGCACATTTCAGGTGAAGTTTATTCCAGTGCAGATTGCCCGACCAAGAACCCTCCACATCACCTAAGTCCTTAGCGTGGGACTTACATGATAAAGAGGCTCATGCCCTGGAGTGAATTTCATGCTTTACAGTGTTAGAAAAGGTAGTTTAAGTGCTGGATGGGGGTAGGGGGGTGGGCTGTAAGTGCAGACTCCAAAATTGTGGGGGATGGGAACCCATTTTTACATTAATGTTGTGAATATTACAGTGTAATTTGAATTCTTCACCCAAAGACCTTGAGCTGTGGAAGGTAAGAAACCCCAGGGCTATAGTAGCCAGGTTGGAGATATGAATTGTTTAGTGAAATCCATGAGACTTGATGGCAAGAGATAATCTACTTACAGGGACCCCTGCTCATCTTGGGGCAGAAAGCACAAGGATGGAATGGCAGGAGTTGTGTTCTAACAGCTTTGCCACAGAGAGTACTGTGCAGGTACATCATTTGGAATAGGGTCCTTTCCCCGCTGACCCTAGTGTTAGTTACAAAGCAGCCCAGCAAGGGGGTGCAACTCTGCTAGGTGTGTTGTTTGTCCTGCTCTGCCATCAGGATGGCATTGGATTTGCCAGTATTGCAGAATTTGGAGCTTGTTGGCCACTCTCCTCTGTGAGCTTTTCCTTGAAATATGTGGACCTACGGGAGCAATTAATCATAAAAGCTTGGGGATTTCAACTCTATCATCGAAGCAATGAAGCAGGGGAAAGCTGAGCCTAAAAGCTGTGCTGATTACCCGGGGTAACCTGATACAAAATCTATTGTTGCCGAGAGATTCTTAGCCCCCAGTATATCGTGCAATATTATAACCGCCTGATCTTCTGCTCTGCTGACAATGACCAGTTATTCCTCATTTTCTCTCTCAACATAGCTGGGTTAGAATTTCATTTGCAGAAGGTATTTAGAGCAATTTAGAGACAAATGTCTCTGGTGTTTGCTCTGCACTTCCCCACCGCAGGCTTCGCTGAGCAGTTTTTAGTATCAGGAGCTCCATCTAATCTGTTTAATTTTAATAAATCCCTGACTGGGAGAAGAGGAGGGGTGGGGAGAAGGAGGCAGAGAGACACTGTGGCCCGACTAATACTTCTTGTGAATTACTTTGCTAATAATTACCAAAGAGGAGAAACTGTTTGGTAGAACTGTTTGTTCCTGTTTGTTAATTCCCTCCCTCCCCTTTGTGTTAATTGCTCATATGGAAACTTAACTGTAGGAGAAAGGAAGGAACAGAGTCCAGCAATACCTGCACCCAGGAGTCATTGGGAACTTGATCATAGGGGATCTGCCCACTTGATCATATAATGTTACCTTTGCTCAGTGCTCCAGAGCAAAGAGGCGCACATGTACATCATGCCAGTTGTGCCCTAAGGGGCAGGAAAAATTCTGTCCTGACCCTAGATGTGACTAGTTCAACCCTGGGCGCATATGAAGGAGAATTAACATGGTTGAGTATTCAGTTCCGTTTATACCCTGAGATCTACCCATTGGTATTCTAAGTAACTATCCAGTGTTTTTCCTGAATTCTAGTCAAGTGTATTCTACCAGGACTTCCTGGAGTAGAAATTTCAAGATTTATCCTCTGAGGGAAAAATCCTGTCCATGTATTCATTAGTAAATACTGTGCAAGTCTGCAGCATGTTGGATCAAGGATCTTGTGACTTCGAGAACCATAGATATTAAGGCCAGGAAGAACCACTAGATCATCTTGTTGGCCTTCCTGTATTTCACAGGCCACTGACGCCACTCAGCACCAATCCCAGAGCCTAGGCTTCAGCCCACAACCGAACATCTACAGTGCAATTTTATAGCCCTGCAATCTGAGCCCTGTGAGCCCTAGTCAGCTGACACGGGCCAGCCATGGGTGGTTTCTTGCAGTGTATACATACCCTGAGAGGGTTAATCTGCCTGACCCAAGGGCACACAGCAAGGCAGTGACAGAGTTAAGAATAGAACCCAGGAGTCCTGACTAGCAGTCCCCTGTTCAAACCCCTAGACAACACTCCTTCCTTATATCATATATCCTAGCATATCTGTCATACCATATCATAAACATTTCTATGAACCTCTGTGTTAAAAATAACTTTGTACATATCTCTGTAGAGAATAATACAGAGGCATCATTTCCTGGGAGGATTTTGCGGTTGGTCTGGTTGTAGTTTCTTCTAGCAGATTTTGCTGCAGAGAGTGGGGCAGGACCACTGTCTTTCTGAACGCTGTAAGGAAAGAGGTTGATACGCTGGCTGTGGGGGAGTTCTCTGCTACCCTAGTTGCAATCTGTTCCAGTAGAAGTGGATGTAGCGTATGTAGGGGTAAGAGCACTGGCAGCAAGGGTACTCCCAGGTACTGCAGTTTCAGTTTTGCTTAGGAAATTTCACGTCTGGGACTTGCAGTGAAACAATACCTTAAATTATAATCTTGCCTTTTTAAAATAAACATGTCTTTCGTGAAAAGGCAAATTCAATTTTGTTATTTTTAAACATTATTTAATATAGAAATTGTGGTCCCAGACGTGCATTTCAGTTCAGTGGAAAATTAAGATTACTTTAGAATTATCAGCTGGGTTGGGTTTGTTTTCTTGTGAAACAGCAGCTGGGTAGTAGTGGAGGGAGGCTGCCCCTATTTCTGTCCAGTTAAGAGATTGGGGGTCATATATTACAGGCCTGGGATAATAAGCCTGATGAAGATGGAGAGGGTGAGGAAAGTGTCCTGAATTTAAGGTCCTTCAAAAGTTCAATGAGATTTCTGCGTCATCTTGAACACTTTAAAACTTTCTGAATACAGAGACATTAATGAGAAACATGAAGTTATTAGAATCATTTATCATTTTCTTTGAAGCTTACACTGGCATTTTGTGTAATTTATGACATTTCCTCCTTTTTATTGTGAACTTCTTCAGATGAAGGGGAAAAGCAGCTGTTTTCCTTCAGAGTATCTGAAAGAAAAAAAAAAGATGCTGTTTGTTTTTTGTCCAAGTAGCTGATTCTGCTGATGATACGCAACAGAGAATCAGTGGCGCCTGGGGAGTAATTAGACAGCATGTGGGGTTTAAACCCTGGTGGAAATGTGTATGTTGTTGAGCTGTTGTGGCTCAGATGTCCTGTAATGCTCAACTACCCAGTAGCTAATGCAGGTTAAAATCGTGTGTCTTGAATCTATAACATGTGACTGCAAAAGGAGGATGGTCCAGTGGTTAGGGTGCTAGGCTCTGGCTTGGGAGCCTCTGTCCAAATCCCTGTTCAGTCATAGACTTCCTGTGTGACTGTGGGCAAATTACTTAGCCTCTGTCCCCCATTTGTGAAATGGAGATCATAGCACTGCCCGACCTCACAGGAGTAAGGAGAATAAATTCATTCAAGATTGTGAGGTGCTCAGGTACTACAGTGCTGGGGGCCTTATAAGTACCTTAGATAGACTATGGTCGCTGTTTAATTACATTGGGGAAGAGTAAATCCAGAAATTTGCGGGGTCAGGAACTCTTTAGAACACTTATTACCTTGATTGGTGCTTTGTATGTTTGCATACACCTGCTTCCCAACCGAGTCAAACTTCTGTTTGATGAGCTGCGCAGGAGGTCAGTGGGAAGCTTTGCCCTTAACATGTTGGGTCTATTAATCTGTTTCATTACCTCGGCTTCTAGAAAGGAAGTTAATACAGAAGTTTTTCTGCGGCTCTGTTTCCTGTGGGTCCCACGCAGCTTTTGCAGTGCAGTTCAAGTAAAGAGTATGACAGAAGTGGGAGGTGGTTGTCAGACTGGAGGACAGAAGGCAGCTGGAGGGAGGGTTCCTAAGCTGCTGATAAAGAGGCAATGCATGAATTATGGAGTTTTAAGTGCCCCACCCCACAAAAGGACCAAAGGTATTTACTCCTCAGGAAACAAAAGTACTGAATCCAGGAATCTGCTGCAGAAAATCAGCTCACTTCTCTTCTTCCTTTTAATCAACTGCGTTCCTGGAAGTTGAACTCCCATCAGTAACTAAACAGCCTCTTTACTGAAGACAAACTGCTGCAGAAAACCCTGGTGGATCACCTTGAGGATGGGAGAGGAGGGGCCACATCCTGCAGTTGGAGAGTTTTAAGGGGAGTAAATTCTTCTGCAGATTTCAATTTTACTCTCTTTTGTTACTTTCCTTTTTTATAATTTAAGTCCATTTCATGAGGCAGTTTGCGTCTCCTTGAATGGAATCTTGTTACCATGAAAGCTTTTTTAGCATTGATTTCATAAGTCTTAATTTAATAGCTCCATCATTACTGAGAAGCCCTGAGAGTGAGGCCCTAGCTTTCCAGGTCACTGACCTTTTAATTACAAACCTTATTCTGATGGCCAGGTTATCGACTGGACAGCTCCCAGCTTCTGCCCCCAGGATGAAAGTGAAAATAACGGCCTTTCCTCCTCCACCTCCAGAAAAGGGAGGAAAAGAAAAGTAACCTCTTGTGTTTCTAAAATTAATTTTCTCCTTCAGCTTTACTTTGTAATTAATTCTTTAACATGTCTCAGTGAAGCTTGAACAGTAAGCTTGAACAGTTTTTACAAAGCTTTTCCTTGAGCGCAAAACGCAGTGCAAGTCAACGGAGTCCAGTGACAGCTCATGCAAAAAGATCCAGTTAGTAATGTGCTCTCAAGACCCACCCATCCCAGGAGGATTGTGGAGGTCTTCTCCTCCAGCTTCTGAAGAGACAGTTAGTTTGACTCAGGGATATGTAGAGGGGGTCGTAGATCCAGACTAGTCTAGTCATTCTCTCTTGACTTAGCAGGATATGGATTTAGGAGGAGAGGGGCAAGAAATGGAGCTAAGGCATTAAGAGACAGATTTTCAGCCACCCTTTGTTTTTTGTGTGCCTACTTCTGTGCATGCAACTGATTGTGCTAGTGGTTGCTTATCCCTTATTGCACATGCAGATTGGATAACTGGCTGTCCAGCCGTCTAAATGGTGTGTGCAAATGACTGTGCAGACCCCATGAGTAGCATGGACAACAAAAAAGGGATGGAAAACTAGAGGCAAGAGCTGAAAATGTGGCTGTTAATAACTTTAGTTTGTTTTGCAATTACATGAGAATTCTCACTATATTATGCATGCAATACAACCGGAGCCAACAACCTCAGACCAGAGTAAGAGAAAAGAGCTGAATGGAATGGCCCAAACCAGGGAGGATGCTTACTCCAGACAGTGATTCAGAAGTTTGGAACAGCCGCTCAGATATGATAAAAACCTTTGTAGACAGATAAAACGAGAGTGCTGAAGAGAGGTTGGATGGCACTTTCCCATGGAAACAGAGTATTTGCAAAGTAAATAATAGTCTACATTTCTCTAGTGCATTTCATCTGAGGCTCTTGGAGCACATTACACCCATCAGCTGATTCAGACTCTCATCATCCTCTTAAGAGGTATAAAAGGGTTATGATGAGATCACTTCACCTACTGCTGAAATGGAGCTACCTCGAAGGTACAATGCAGCAGCTGTTTAACACTATTGCAAGAGTTTTAGGACAGGAAATGAAGAATACTGTATCCAAGTGATCTTGCAAGGGGAGACTTGTGGGGATGGAGAGTGTAATTACCTGAGTTAAAAATTTGCTAAGATACTTGAAAGGACCAGGGCATCTTCAACAACCACAAAGAGTCGGGTTCTCTGTTTTATGTTTCATATGAAAGGCACAGCCCAGTATCCTTTCACATTATTCTAGGACACTGGCTCCTTATTAAGTTTGAGGAAAGAACACCCAACACCCCTTTCTGCAGTATTGTTGTGGTTGTTAAGGCTAATTCCCCACTCTGGCACTTTGAGTGCAGGAGGTGGGGGCCCGCAAGGATTTCTAAAAAATAAATATTGGCCACTCCAGGGTTGTATTAAACTCCCAGAATTACAGCTTCTCTCTGACCTTGGATGGGTAGATGCAGCCACCACCCAAGTGCAGAACCTCTTTGAGAATCCAGGAAGGCGCAGTTGGGAATTCCTTCCTGCGGGGTACCCTCAAGCCCTTTCACCCGCCCTCCAGGGAGGAGCTGAGAAAGAAAAAAAAAAAAAAAAGAAATCAGCTGTTCCCACCAGCTAATTAAACAACCTGTGCACAAACCTCTTAAGACACAAAAATCCAATTCTGTTCTTAAAAAAGGTAAATTTTATTAATTTAAAAAAAAAAGAAAAAGAAAGAAAATACATCTGGGAACTTAGGCATTTGCTAGATTTTTAAAAAAACCCTACAAGGATTAAGCATCAAGATTAGCTTTCTTGAGGTCCATCTTAAAGGTTACAAGCAAAATAGAAGCACCTGGGGTTAGCACAGAGGAATCCACAAGCCATAAAGAAATAAAAGAGATAAAGCTAATTGCGTCTTCCTAGTCATTTCCTGATATACTTACATATCTGGGGTTTCAAATGAGTAGTTTCTAGGTATGATACTTATGGGTTTTTATATCTGTAAGCTAAGCTCTTACAGCATAGCTCTGTCCTGTCCCCTTCTCCCCAGAGAACAACCCAGACAGATAGAAGGGGAGTCATTTTACAATTTTAAAAAGTTCTAGCCTTCCCATTGGCTCTTCTGTCCAGGTGTCCACTCACTTCTTTTTACCTATGGATAGCAGTGAGACTTTTTAACCCTTTACAGGTAGAGCGATTAGAGAACAGCTACTAAGAGGTATTTTATAGCTACTGGCCGGCTGGGTGTCCATAAAAGAGAGCTACCCCTTCCCCTTCATTTATTACAGTGGGCTTTGGAGGCCTCGCTACCATGTATTGAGCCAAGATGACCCTGTTTATCTTGTGGGATCTGATGGACTCCCTTGAACCTCAAATGGGAGCCATAGAATGAAGAGACTGAACACTTTTCAGCACTAGCAAACTTGCAACTGTTTCCATGTGAATCCAAGTTATCTGTAGTCACATCTGCTCTTGGCACTCTGCTCATGTTTGCCCAATGCTGATAATGTTCAGCATATACAGAGAAGATTCCTGCTTCAGGTTGCTCATGACCCAATAGTACAAATGCATTCATGAGTTGGAGATTAGGACCACAGTTCGATGTTGTTAGTTTAATTTTTTTTCCCTGAAAGTGATTGAGAATCTCCATCCATCTGCTAAGAAGCAATGTTTCCCTATCCTGCCAGTCTCACGTGTGCATGTCCGTCATCTAGTGTTCTGTGCCAGCCTATTTATCATCCTGACTCTTCCCCCATCAATTTTCCCACTGCTTGTGTTATCTGAACTTGTCATGAACTCTACAGATTTTGTCAGCTTTGTGCCAAGAGAAAATGTGCAACAGCAGTGCCAGCAAAGCTTCACCAACTGATCAACTGTTAGGATATCTTGGGGAGTTGATTAGATAGGACTATTCCTTGGGGCTGCTGAGCTTTTGGAAGAAGGTGGAGCTTTTAGGATGAGGGATAGAAAATCCTCCTTCCCCCTTCCTCCAAGATTTGGAAGAAAGATAGGGGGCAAGCCACTGGACCCCCATACAAATGGGGAGAATGAGTCACATCCTGCCTCTGATTATGGCCAGTGCCCGGGATTTAAGAGATGACAAAAAACATGCAACTTCCGGGATAGCTGCATGTTGATGCTGGAGACAAAAGAAGGGGAGATCCTTCCTGATCACTGCAAGAGATCATCTTGTGTTCTGACGCATGGGCTTTGCTTAGCCTAAATGTTATCAATTGTTGAAAAATCACCCAGCCTTTATTTTTGATAGGAAATAGCAGGGATGGAATCAAGAATGGAACTGGGAAGCACAGGAATGCTTCTAAATATTTAGTTCTGGTCAGGAGACTTTGGAGATGATCCCTTTGTGTTTGAAACTCCACTGTGGTCAAGGGATGCTGAATATTTTTTTTTAAAGTTATTTTGTATAACGTAAAAGCTTGAAATTAGTTCTGGTTGAAAAATGAAATTTCTGTCCTATGGGAAATTCTGAGATATTGAATTGGAATAAAAAGTTGAAAGTTCAAAATTTTTTTCAAAATTAAGTATTCCAAAATATTTTCTTGCATCATAATTTATAATATAAGGGATGGATGTAATAAAACATAACATAAAAGTCAAAATGATTAAATTGAAACAGAATATTTTGATGTTATCAAAACAAAATGTTTGGATGACTTCTCATTGAAAACATCAATGAAATTGAGATCGTCCTGTGAAATGTTTCTGTTTAGTTGAATCCTCATTTTCTAATGGAAATATGTTTTTTTGAAAAATTTTGATCAGTTCTACTTGGAACTGAAATGCTTCTTTACGGAAGTTCTTTCCAGCAACCAAATAAGTATCTAATAGTTTGTTTTTGTACGCTTGCTCCCAGTACCAGAGCAGCACACCCTGTTTCGTGCTTGCAGGTTTGCTCATGAAATGCTAGGCTGCTGGCTTTGAACTGCAACATTTTCTGATGAGGGGAACCCCCACTTGGACCTGCAAAAAGACAGAAGAGGAAAAAAGGCAGGGCAAACTTAGGGCCAACCAACCTTGACAGCATGACCCTTTAAGTAACAATGCCAGTGGGGTTTGATAAGTGCTTTGCAGTTTCATGCAAAAAGATGAAAATTGCTGTGACTTTTTCATCTGGTTTCTGTGCAAGGCTCTGGAAAGTGCATTGCATGAAGCACCCGTTTGATGTTTTAATGATGTTGCTGAAGAATCCATTGAGGGAGAGAGACTCATGGAGTTGACATCCTCTAAATGCTCATTTATTTGTTTCATAACAGAGGGTACAAGTCACATTAGTAGTAATAGCCTCTCTCTTACTTCAGGCTCACCCTGTGACACACTTGAGCCATTTAGATGTGCATTCCACAGAAAAAGAGAACTGATTTCATTTACAGTACAGTGAGTGAAGAATCAGGCATAATTCCCGTTTCTCTCAGCTCACTTGTCATCCAGGAAATTCAGCAGTATTTCAGTGGAACAGGGTCCATCAGCACCTCTGTTGTGTGTTCATAGTTTGCAAAGTATTGGTAAATTGGAATACATTTATACAGTGCCCAGAACACACTCAGACAGTGCCTAGAAAGTTGTATTTGCTCCAGATGTAGTCTTTATTTTAACAAATAAATGGAATGTTACTATTATAATAGTGACTTTCATTCTGGGTATCTGACAGTAACTATGTAATGTAAAAGTGATTAAAAGTGACTCTGCAAAATTAGCTCCTTTTGCTTCCTGTGTGTGTTTTGAGTCACACTTGCCTTGTTTACTCTCAGAATCTTGTTTCCATTCCTGTTAGTACTGTAGAGCTCATACCCCTATGGCAGAGTGAGCTGGATTCCATTCTGGATCAAATTGTCAGCTAAATTCTGAGTTTTGAATCTTTAGTATTGATGATGCTGGGCAGAGAGAACACAGCTAGATCTTCAGACCCTAGGTTGAGACTGCAGCAGTGACAGTTAGGAAAGTCATCTTTTGATGTATGTATTTAAGAAATTTAGCTGTGGATATCCTTGAGTGAGAGAATAAATATAGGGCAGCTGGAGATAGGCTGGTGTGATGGTTATTGCTCAGACCAGGTGTCAGGAGATCCAGATTCTATTTCTGTCTCTGCCATGGACTTTCTTGCATGATCTGGGGCAAGTAACATAAGCCGTCTGGGTCTCAGCATCCTCATCTGTAAAATGAGGATAATGATGATTACTTCCACCTAACAGGCATGTTGAGCTTTAACCCATTCACATTTGTAAAGGGATTTGGGATCCTCATATCGAAGTTGCTAGACAAGTATGTATCCTGGAATGTGTGATTTTTGAACCGCACTTTCAGAGACACAGAGAATTTACCTCAATTGGACATGTAAGGCAGGGGAAGTTTGTCAGAATGCCAAGGCTCAAGCAGATTGCGTGCAATCCTAATCTAGGCCTGGAGCTCTGACCTTTGAAGCAAGCTTCATCTTCAGAGAGCCAAAGAGATCTATCTTTGCTTGTATAAAAATAAGTTTTTGGGTTGAAGGAGGAGTTCAGTCCCCATGGCCATCCAGCCCAGGGAAATTCAGTCTGTAACCCACTCATGAATGAATTCTCTCTTCCAGTTTTGAGGGGACAGCCCTCTCCCCTGGGGCTGGAGTGGGGAATGTAATCTAGGACATGCCATGTTACTCTTCGGATTAAATCCATCCCACTCATGTCGGTGCTGCCCTGCCCGGGGTGGGATGGGAGAGATGAATTAAGTCTCCATATTAATTTAGTCTGTGGGGTCTCCTGGACACAGTTTTGTTGTGTAATAGACCACATATTTTGTAGTGACAAGGGGACTGAGTGCTCATGTTGCTGTAATCACATTACTCTTTTCTGCTCCCCACCACTCCCTCCCTAATTTTAGCCTGGGGGAGGACCCTCCTTGGATAGGAGGGGAATTAAGTCTTGAGTTTGTTCATTCTGACTCTTCCTGATGGATCCTAGCCCAGAATGGACCCCCAGCCCTAGGATGAGAGAGGAGAATTCATTCACCATTAAATCTGAGGCTCTCCCAAGTAAAAATTGTTGACTTTGTCATATTGTGCAAATTTGCATTGCTTTTATCAAGACAATAAAGGGTAAATGGGGTGATCTCTGCTCCTGTGGAGCAGTCGGATGGTTATATTACACAGTCTTCTAGAACATCTTGCAGCAAATACATGGGTTATATTAAAAGTTGCAATCATATCATTTTTTAAAGTAAATTGCTGACCTTATGCAGTGGAATCAGCTTTATTGAATTTCGCCAAAAATGCGTTTATAATTCCCCCTCTGCCCTGCATACACACAATATTCATGACCTTGCTGTCCATGTGGAAATGTCCCTCTTTATGGTGATAAAATTAAATTTGTCTTTGCCTCTGCTGCCCTGTCTCACCTTTAAGATTCCATTGGGGGGTAGGTAGGGATGCCAGTAGGTGGCCTTACTCCAGAGGGAGACTGAGCTGTGTCCCTGCACAAAGAGATAGGACATTGGACTGTGGCCGGAGGCCACTGAACAAATCACATATCGAAATCTGTACTGCCATGGAAGCATTTAATATTTTGGGGGCGGATAAGGTATAGGACAGGTATATCTCAGGTATTTTCTAGGAATGCTGAGGCGTGAGAATATGTAAAACATTAATTTGACTTTAAATGCCTATATTTTGCTCTTAGGTGCTTTCTAATTACCATATACTACAAAGAATAAAATTCACAAATAATTATTGATGTAGTCTCATAATTTCACAATTATTATACTCCTCCCCAGTAATAAACTATAATAATCCCTCAGCCCCCTCCCTGAATTCCTGAAATAAGAGATACTTTGCAGCATGGCCAGGAGGTTAACAAATTTATATCCTGCATTTCTAGAGCAATTTACATGTTGAAAGCACTGTACAAACATTAGCTAATCCTCAGAACACGCTGTGTGGAAGCAAAGCATTATCATCTCCTTTTCTACACTCCTTTCTGATTGTACTTCCTCATCTGGTTAGCCCTTTTCATTTTAAAAGCATTTTACAAATGTTAATTCTCAGGACACTGCTGGGAGGTAGACGGAAACTATTATTATCCCCATTTTACAGATGAAGAAACTCAGGTACAGAGGTTCAAAAGGAGTCAGTGTACCAGATCTAGAATTAGAATAGAGGAGTTCCTTGCTCCCAGTCCTGAGTTTAGACCACCATATTGTGCTAAGGTGCCAATATAAATCAATATGTTGTTGAGACAGCATAATTTCTCAGACTACTTTTTATGTATTTCCTTCTACAGGCCCCAGCTTCGTTTGTAACTAGTTGTATTCGCCACAGTCCAAACAGAATCATGTAAGTAGATGAAAGGGCAGGCTGTCTCTACAATGCTTGGCATTTGTCCCTTTCTGCTACATTTCCCCCAATCCCTCTCTTTGGGCGTTTAAAACAACAGTTTCTCATATCTTAAGTGAAGAATATCCCTGCTCCCACTCCTAGAGTAACCAGGAGCATGCAGCTGTTAAACCCAGAAATATAAAATACATGTTTAAAAGATGACTCTGAGTGTGTTTAAAAAGAGCGAGAGAGAAGAGGAGTTCAGGGGAACCAAAAAATAGCAGCTTCCATTATGGTAATTAAATGGCAACATTTAACCTATCAGGCTGTTGCGTGTATGTGAGAGGCGAGCAGGGAACTGCATTTGAAATGATCACTGTATTCCTTGGGGAACAGAGTAGTTAAATAATTTGTTTGTGAAGTGTGAGTTCAGTGTCAGTAAAGCGAGCATGTGTGTGTTAGGAGCTGTGGGGAGAAGGTGACAGCGGCTATGTGTTTACAGAGAATACCCTGGGGGTTGATATTTACTAGCACCTGTGTGCTGTCAATAAGAACACAAGCTGCTGTTGCCTGTTGGTTAAGTTATCAGAGGAGTTGGGGCCTCACCTAGTTCCAGGTATTGCATCATAAAGGCAGAACTTGCTTGATGCCAGGCCACCTGGGACAGGAGCGAGGAACTGTTAAAGAAAACCAGGGAGAAAATGGGGGAGGAAGTGAATGGAGTCATTCTGATGCACTTGAGACACTGCAGTGACTGTAAAGCAGCGGTGGGCAACTGCAGCCCGCAAGCCACACACGGCCCATCAGGGTAATCTGCTGGTGGACTGTGAGACAGTTTGTTTACATTGAACGTCTGCAGCACGGATGCCAGTGGCGAACCACGGCCACTAGGAGCTGCAGGTGTGTGTGCCTCTGGACGGTCAATGTAAACAAACTGTCTCGCAGCCCGCCAGCAGATTACCCGGACGAGGTGTGTGCGGCCCATGGGCTCCAAGTTGCCCACCAGCAGTGGTAAGTTGTTGTAAAGGATAAGTTGTTCTTTCTGGTCGTTGCACTTGGCACTCAAGAATGTGGGGGTAGGGATCCCAAGAGAACAAGCTACTGCATAGAGATCTGCCACTTAAATATCACATCAAACAGCAGCTTCTGCTGCAACAGAGAGTGGTCCTCTTGTGCCTGGCATCGTTCCTACACTTCGAGGATGCAGCTTTTCAGATTGCTATGGAGTGACAGGAATCAGCAAAGCATGCCCTTCCTGCCCCTTTTATCACTGAGCCCAGCTCTGTGCCGATAATGAGGAAGCTGTTTGTGCACCCCTGTGTGCTGAGAGATGAAGTTTGTTAACGTTTTGGCCCTTGTTAAGTGAGTTTTCTGTTCAATGCCATCTAGGGTCTGTCTGCCTCTTCTCACCCCCCCACTATATTTGAAAGATGTTTAATTTGTCTAGAGAGTATTTCCAGACACCAGAACTTCAAGACCTGTCCTGGCACAATGTGAAAGGATACTGGAAAATCTCCAGCTGCCCCACCATCTAGCCTAATGAATGCTCAGTAACATACACACAAATGTTTCTGAATATTCACACCAGTTTTTAAATGAATTTACTTGGACCAAGTTGTTGCCTCTCTTTTGTTTGCTTTCTGTGAAGATTCCAGCCAGTGAGCTCACTGGCAGAAAACAACCACTGTTCATGGAAAGCAAATCTTGAAATCACAATTGAGTGTTCACCCCAGAAACCTGATTTTAATAGAACCCAAATGCATAAAGGCTTTTTATTATACAAGTAAGAAGACTCTGGAGGTGTGTTTGGCATGGTAATCATAACCCTAGAGAACCACGTTTTGTGTACGCCCAGAGAGAGCAATGATGAAACTCCTTTTATACCTTACCACTCGAATACACTGTGTGCGTATGTGTAGTCACCATTGTATTTTCCACCGGTTCCTTATTTTTACTGTTGTTAGCATGTTGTTAGCATGAGAACTCTGAAGAACTGCTGAAGACTCATGGAAAAAAACACTCTTGTGTCTAAATGGAACATTTCCTGTTAGATTTGCATGTCCCTTGTATTTTCTGTCTTTCTTTCCTTCTCCTTTATTTCTAAGTACACACAACCCAAGTACAAAATGTTTGTTTCTTAAAAGTTCATCTGCTGCTGTTTCTTACCCCCCACCTGAGATCAGTGTCCTGTGTGATGACATAGATGGTTGTTTTCTAAATGCATATGAGGTAACCAACAGAATTGTGAAGAGCAGGTAGATATAATTTAAAAATATATTTTAAAATTACAAAGCAGGATTGCCTCTTAAATAGAATGTATTTCAACACTTTTATTGGCACCATCAGCCTTTAATTTTACAGGTGGCTAGCTTTGTACTAGCATTCAGCAAACATTGTTTTAATGGCATTTAAAAGATCTAAAACAAAAAAGAATGAAGAAACCAGGTATGATTTATAATCTGTAATGAATACTAGCTGCCACGCTTCCTCATATTAATATATTGGCATGTCTCTCACTTTCAGGGAGATGCAAATCAGAGGTGCCATAATAATGCCTACCACTTAGATGGATTTTTCCTTATCAAGTTAATCCCCTCAATACCCTGATAGAGTATATAGGTGTGCAACATATTACAGATGGGCAAGTTGAGGCAGAAAGGTGAGGTGACTTGCATGATTCATAGAGGGAATCTGTGATGGAGAAAGATGTAGAACTCCCTAGTTCCTTGCTTCCATCCTGTGTTCATTACTTTAGAGCATTCTCCTACGGCTTTGAGACTGGGCATTAGTAGGTAATTGTGCTCATCCCATTACAGCAACACTTCCTTATGTAAGGAGGGCATAATACACATGGCAGTGTGCCCCTTTGGTGTGTCTCATTGCCTGTCGCACACTTAAAAGGGTCAACAGCTACACATTTTAGATGGTTTTTTTTTGGCGTTAGGCTAGGCTGATTTGTTTAGTTGGTTCATTTGTGAACTTTAAAATGTTGATAGTAATAGAGGCAGCAAGAAACATCAAGGCAAATACATTCCAATCAATCTTAGCTGTAGAGAATACTCCCTGATAGCCATTGTGTAATGTAAAATGTGCCAGATTCCTTTCCAAGTGGAGCCATAAGAAATTCTAGAGTAAAATAAAGAACCAAGAATGACAATTGAAGACAAGATTTTTCATTCTTTTATACAGAAATTCTGTTATACCCCAGACATCATCATAAATCCTGTTAAATGATTCTTTAATATGCCCTGAGTTTGCTAGCAAGCTGTCATCAGTACTTCTGTAAGATTTGTTACTCCAAAACCTCAGACTTCAAAAACTCTGGGTCTAGAATTTCATACTAGTCTTCCAGTCCTGCAGGTCAACTTGAATTTTCTGATCTAAATTCATTCCAAGTCTTTCAAGAGATGCAGAGCCATGTGGCATAGTGGATAAACCTATACGAGAAAGAAACATTTATAAAAATTCCACTTTCTGAAAGTTTGGGGATGATTGGACAGTGAATTCCAGAACCACTTTCCAGCCAGGGAATCCTGTCCAAAAGAGTTAGCCAAACCTGTCAATCTATAAAATGTTGCCTCTCTTCTCCACCATTCAAAACGTTTCCTCTTCAAGTTAATTTGATCTTACATGGGAACTTTGAAGAAAGGTCCATATGTGGCCAATAGTTCTCGTACCTTGGACTATTGGAGGCCTGTGCCTTCAGTTTTCAGTGCTGCGAGCAAGCCATCTTGCAAAGGGAGAGTCTTCAGAGTTGGCCATTGAGCATCATTCTAGCACCTCATCAAAGGAGCCACTTGAGCTTTTGCTGCTGCTCCTGCTGCTGCTGGAGCTACCCTGCAATAACAAAGGAGCTGTTTGAGTTCCCGCTGCCTCCTCCAGGGTGCCCCCCATCATCTTCTGTGCTTGAATTCTGTAGTGCTATTAATCAGTCAGCCTAGGTCCTGAAGGGATCGGTATGGCGTGTTGTGCCTTGAACATGCAAGTCAGCTCATGTGAGTTGAAAATATAGTTTAATATTTTAATTCTAAAGATAAGACTTAAAAAAAATCCTTCTGAAATTCAGGGGGGAAGGGGGAGAATTGTCACCTGGTTTTGGACGAGAACCTCAAGGTTTTCCCTCTGTACCCCCAAAATACTGACATTTTCTCCTCTCCCACCCAGAAAAAATGTTCTCTCAGATTGTACATCAGCCAAACGTCAGTATCGTTCTAATCATTCTCTGCTACTAAATAACTTTTAAAGAGTTAAGGATGGACATTTTTTTCACACTTAGGAACTGTATGAAAGTTCTTCAACCTTTCTGTTTCTTGTTAAGATTGGCAGCCATGCTTCTTTCTATAGCTAACTTTTTTAAACTAAGATTTGGTGAGGGTTTTCTTCCCCACCTCTCTACCCCCGATAATACAACTGGTTAATTCGTGTGCTGTGTAGACCAAAAACTATTCAAGTGTCAGAGAAGTGAGCCCATCGTAGAAATAAATTGCCTTTTCCTCCTGGATCCTTCGGAACGTAAGTTCTTAGTGTGGTCCCCACTTTAGCAAAGAATAGATTTCATGGGCTACCTTCCAATCTCATTTTCAGTCACACAGCATCACTATGATGATTATAGCAATTGCTTACCAGAAAAATTAGGATTAGGAAAATATTGCTATAATTTAATTGTTTAATGTAATTACCTTTTTGTCCTTAATAAAACCCCAACCAAACAACTAATCACACTGTGTCTTTATCTGTTCTTAATGTCATTTTACCCTTCTGTGCGTTGTTGTTATATATTCTTTGTATTGTGACATCACCAAGGAGCTCCATTGATGGATCGGGGCCTTGTTGTGCCTGGTGCTGTCCAGACACAGAACAAGAGTCCCTGCACCAAAGACTTTACAATCTTAAGTAAAAGACAAGAAAAAGCAGGTGGATACAACAAATTGACTGAGTCCTGTCTCTCCACGCACATGCCTCTTTGCTGTCTGGTTCCCTTCTCCCCTGCATGTGTGCTACAGCTCTTAGCTACCGACTCCCTGAACATGCTGCCTAGTCTGTTGGTACCCTTCCCTCTTGTTCCAGCTCCCTTTGTGTGCTGCCTAGATACCTACTCTGCATGATAATCCGCCCACTGGCTCCCCTTCATATGCTTCCTGGTTCCCTGCTCTTCTCCCACCAGCATCTCCTGGTGGTGGCTCTGGTAGTCCTACTGTTGTCTAAGATCCCCATCGGCACCTCCTGTTACTTCCTCCTCTTTTCCTCTTCTTATTATTTTAGTCATGGGCCATAATGGAGGCATCTAGGCTGGCCTCCGCTCCTTGTTCCAGCAACATTTAGAGGTACCTAAACCCTTTTGATGCCTGTAGTATCAGCTTGGAAAAAAGGAGCACCATGGTTCAGTGGAGAGGGCACTGGACTAGGACTCACAGGAAGAGGGTTCTCTGCCGTTGACCTGCCTTGTGACCTTGTAAAAGTCACCTCCCACCTCTGTGTCTCTGTTTCCTCCCTCACCCTTGCTCTGTCTTGTCTATTTAGACTGTGAACTCTTAGGCAGAGAGTTCCTCCCACTATGTGTATGGTCAGCACCTAGCACAATGGGGCCCTGATCTCTGTTGGGGGCTCTAGGCACTACTTCTAATACAAATAAAGTAGTGAGGAGGAGGAGCCAGCACTATGTGACCTGCCAGCTGTCCATGTGCAAGGACTCTCAGACCACAGTATGCGATCTGATGTTTTGGAACAGGAATTAGTTGCTAGGTGCATCAGGAGTCCATTTCTCTGAATACAGAGCCCCATTTCCAAGGAGGCCTAGTCGTAGTGGTAAAAAGTGTTTATATTATAAGAGCATTAGGCTTATTAGGTTAGCATCTAACCTCCTCTATTATCTGGGGTGTTTAGGGGGTGGATTTACATGCTGGCCTTCAAGCAAATGTTCCTGAGACAATTTAGTCTCGATCATCTTCCATTCTTGGTAAATTACTCTGCCTTGGAATTGGGTTCCTGCTGTGGACTCCCCTAACCTTAATGTGGAGCTGTATTGAAAATCACTTCTGTTATCTTGAGGCTCTTGGCCCTGCATGTGGCAATCTCAGGCCATCTCCTCTCAGAGTCAGTTACACAACAGAGGGTACTGCCTCACAGCCCTTTGCTGTGACTTTAGCTTCCGGCTTAGCCAGATAGGCTTCATCCAGCATGGAAGGGAAAGCATATCTGTAGTGCGCAGAAACTGTCCTCTCCCCTTGCTTGTCTCATCATTCTGATATCAAATTTCTGATGATAGAAATGAAAGGCTGCAGGCAAGAGACCTAAAAGTAAATATGGGAGGGGAGGTTTGGAAATTCTCTCCCCCCCCGGAGTCTCTATATAGGTTACATAGAGGGGTAGCTCCCTTCTGTCTTGTTTGCTGGTTTTACCACTACCCAGAAAGACTTTAAATTTATGGAGATATCCTATCTCCTAGAACTGGAAGGGACCCTGAAAGGTCACTGAGTGTTGTAGCCCCCTGCCTTCACTAGCAGGACCAAGTACTGATTTTGCCCCAGATCCCTAAGTGGCCCTCTCAAGGACTGAGCTCACAACCCTGGGTTAAGCAGGTTAATGCTCAAACCACTGAGCTATTCCCCCATCTAATAGACAACTGCTTCCTTGTAGGGAGCTAAGAGACAAGTCCATATCTGTTTTTGCATATAGTAGTGACATAGGAATTTGACCATATTCAGGGACAAAACTTTGAACGCCCTGTAACTAAGACCATGAGCACATCTGATCCTCTCTGAGCTTGTGCAAAATCTGTGATAACCAAAGTAAGCAGTCTGTTGATTCAAAGGTGATGAGTTCAAATTCTGTTGGGGCCATCATACTGCATCTGTCAGCCTCACAGAATTTTGAAATAGATGAGACCTCCTATATTACATCACATAATCAAACCACTTCCTCCTCCTCCATGATTGTTCCCTATACTCTATTTCTAGTGATTTATCTAATCTAATTTGGGTCCCTGAAATGTATAATTTAGTACTGGAAGCCTTTGCTTTGGCTATCCTCCCTTTTTCCCTGGGTGGGACAGAGATAACACACTTCATACAAATGGAGAGCTCTCTTTGCATTAGAAGAGAAAGACTTGACCTCTCTTATGACAGGCAAAACTGTGTCTCCTCTCCTTTAAACCACCAATGAAATACATTTTGCACTAGCTTATAATGCTGTGATTTATGCTGTGATATGCTTTGCAATAACCCAGTGTCCTTTTGCCTTTGTGTTGATTTTTTTCTCTCCTATATTTAATATATTTTGTGGGCATCTTAGTGCATGGGTGTTTACCCAATATGCCCATGGGAGACAATACTCCAAGCTTTTCCTGCTTCTTAAGGGGAGAGATCTACCATTTTCTTGGGTGTGCCTATTTTTTTATTTTGTAAATTTATTTTCTATTTTTGTTCTTTTGCTGCTACCTTTTGAAATAGCATTAACAAGGGGCATATTTCAAAATAACATACAAAATATGTATGTATCTCTGTCTGTTTTGTCTCTCTCCCTCTCACACACACACACACACAGCAGTAGCAACTTTTTCATACTATATTTTCAACTTCTCATATTTAGAAACAAAGAAGAAAAGTTGCAGCACTTGTGCCTGGTTTTCCATTTAAAGATGCTCTAAACCAGCAGTCAGCCCCTTCTTGTTCGGGGTGGAAATACTTTGATCCAGTTTTCCGAAAACAATACTCATTTCATGAGAATATTTAATCAGTAGAAAATAGGGAGGATTTAGTTTGTTTGTTTAGTATTTAACCAAGTGAATAAGGCAGATTAAGGGGGGGGAGGGGACCAGACCCATAAACAAGGTGATATATAATATTTTTTTTTGTTCTCCTTTTAAATAAATACCGATCAGCTTTATGTTCGGAGACAATAGGAGCCGTTGGCTTAAATTTGCAGTTTACTGTATTTATGGCTGTAATATCAAGGTGCTGCCGTCGTAATTTCATGCCCCAATGAGAAGAGCAAGGTCGAAGCAAATGCTTCCATCGGCATCTGCTAACACACTAACTCATAAACAAGGCCCGGCTGGATCAGGTGGCACGGAATAATACAGGCTAATGAAATACAGCACAGCTTTCCATTACTGTTAGTTTTTACAGTGTCGTCATTACGTGTAATTTATGTTTAAAAAATTCAATTTTATACAAGGCTCTGGGAAATAGGGGTCTGCAGGTCACCCAACGACTTTTAACGGCTCTGAGAGTCCTTATTGCACTCCACTGTTCCAACAAAATGTTAATAATAAATAAAAATTTCCCCCGTTTTACTTTTTCTTCTTTCCCTGACTGAGCCTCTCCTTCTGCCTTTTTAATTTTGAGCACTTTAAAGAGAGTTTGGGGGTTTTAGGCATTTGGGGTGTCTCCTGCACCACTCCGATATTTGGGGAGGCAGCAACTGCCTGCTCATTCTCCCTCTGTCCATATATCAATCACTCAGGGTCCTGTAAATGGAGTAAACACGGCTGAGGAGAGGGCGATACTTAACAACCTCTCTCCCAAACCCTCACCCTCTGACATTGCCCTCCTCTCCTCCATTACACTTCATTTTATTATAGACTCCAAAAGCCCAGGAAGAGAAACTGCTGCCAGAGTTTTTTTAATGTGGGGGGGGGGGCAGTATGCCATTTTTAACTCTTTCCTTTCTGGGTACTCAGCTGAATATTTAGCCTTGTGCTGTCAATCAGGTTTTCTCTTAATTTAGTGCAAGATAACTGAGAGGAAGGCACTGTTGTCAAGTCAGGATGCTGCTTAGAGGGACCTCTGGCACATTAAACAATTGTGCAGAAATAAATAGATATATAAATAAAGTTCACAGTTATGTAATTAACGGTACCATAAATTATTAAAGCAGAAATAATTCAAAGCATTCTAAATTAGTTTGAAAATCGCTTTACTTTTTTCCTTTCTCTGTTTGACAATTAAACTAGACTGGTTATTTTCATGTTGAGATTCAGGTTCACATGTGCTTGTCCAGTACTGGAGTTACAAGTTCATCTGGGAAGTGTTCAGATCCAAATAAATGACTTCATTTAAATGTAGAAAAAAAATCACAGGGATGTTTCTATTGACCTTGGGTTTTGGTAAAACCTTAAGCTGAAATTGACCTGATGTTGGCCCTTTATCAAGGACATATGGAAGGAGAAGGATCAAGGGACTGTATCTTTGATCCCAGTAAAATGTATGAAACTCTATGAACTTTTTCAAAGGACTGCGTGTTGGAGGAAAAATAGTACTGGCATCTCGATTAAAAGGACCCAGGTAGCAGTGTGTGGAACTGACTCTGAACAGGTGGAATCATTAATGTGGATCAGATTCCAGGATGCTTGTATGGTGATTCTGTTAAACAGTGACCATGTTCTTACGAGAACAGGTGATTCAATAGCTTTCAGGAACAGGGGACTGTAATGTCATTTCAGGATACCTGCTGATAGGTCTTCCTTTCAGTTATGTGATTTGATACAGGCATCATGCAGACAGGTGATTCATTGCAGCTAAACAAAGTCAGCCAGTTTTGTTTTGTTTGCTTTTTAACAGAAACAACGAGGGGAAGGGGAAAAACCCCACCTGTTTGTCTCTGTAGAAGTGCAGGTGTGGTGACAACCCCTGGAGCGAATCTATCAGACAAAGTGAAAGTAAAGCCGGCTTTTGAAATGACAAAAGAATTTGACTCTACATTTTTTTCTGCTGGGGGAGGGATAAAGTTTCTCATCTTTTCCTACTGTGAAGTTTTCTCGTCAAAACCAATTCTGCCTTCAGAGAACTAGTGAAAATCCTGTTGCTTGAGTCACTAAACTCAGTGCAGCTCTGACAAGTATTATGTAGGGAACAATACAGGATGGGGAATGAACAAAGTGCCCTAACAGGAGCATATGTTGAAGATTAAAAAGTTTTAATGGCTCATTTAGTCCATCTCCCAGCTCATGCAAGGTTTTTCCCTGCGATATGTTATCCTTATGTTTTATCTAGGAAGTGCTGGCCCTGTGATTAAGGAACGGGGCTGGGACACAGCAGATCAGGGGTCAGTTCCCAACTCTCCCACAGACTAACTGTGGGCTTGTCTTCATATACAGGGCTACAGCGGCACAGCGGCTGTAGCGCTTTAGTGAAGACGCTACTATGCTGACGGGAGAGCTTCTCCTGTCAGTGTAGTTTATCCACCTCCCCAAGAGGCAGTAGCTATGTCGGTGGGAGAAGCTCTCTGGTCGATATAGCACTGTCTACACTGCAGGGAGGGGGTGGATAAGGTCGCTTTGTTCAGGGATGTGGATTCTTCACACCCCAGTGTGACTTAGTTATACCAATATAGGTCTGTAGAGTAGACCCAGCTTGTGTGATCTTGGACAAGTCACTTTAATCTCTCTGTGCATCACTTTCCCAACTGTAAAATCCCAGGCGCAGAGGGGACTTTTACCTCCCTGCTTCATTCTCTAATTTGTTTTGATTCTGTGTTTAACTACAAGTTACAGAGGCTGGGTGATTTTCCTGAAAATCGGAAATGGCAACAATATTGAAGTTCCTGAAAGAAAGGCAACAAGAACATCTGAATGCAAAGCACTGCTGGGTGTCAGATAATGCAAATCAACACCCTCAAACCTAAAAAGAAATTTTGATAACTTTATGAAAATTATGACTAATTCTTACAAAAGCAGTGGCTCTAAGGAGGAATGACATAGATGGACCAGAGATGGGAGGCGGGGGAGGTTTGCATTCTGAAGGGCTGTGAAGACATCCTTCTCGGCTCAGTCCTTTCTCAGTACCCTCTGTGGTTAGATTATTCCTTGCAGATAGCAATCAACTGGAAGGAAGTGTGTGTCTAATTTGCATGAGATTATTTAAAACAAAAAAAAAAGGCCTGCATTAGTCAGGGTGATGGTAAACAACGCAAAGAGATGCCTTCTATAATATAGCCGTGGCTCAGCTTTCAAAGCCAAATATAATTCACTTACAATTGGCAGTTTCCTTTATTGTTCCTTTTAACCTTTTGGATTCTACAGGGTCCTGATCTTGCTGCAACTCCAGAAGATCTAAAATGTTTGCCTTTCAAACTGGGGGGAGGCAAGGGTTGGGAGGGGGGAATCTTCTGTTATACTGATATGATTCTATTGGCACAGTTGTCCCCAAAGACAATCCTATTAAGCATAAGCCTTTAGATTTTGTGGCACTGTTGTACAGCCAAGAGAGATTGTGTTATATTTGGGTTGCTAAATTCATACTAGATAAGAGAAATGAACAAGACCGTGAATGCTTTTTAGGTGCCGCTATGATGAAGGACTATACATTCTTAGTGGAAGTTGTAGTGGGAGGCGAATGGTGAAAGCTGATGGACTCTAGAACTCAAATTGAGGTTTGTTGTCCATGAATCAGCACCAATCCAAGAAGAGCCAAGTAGTGGAAATATTCTTCTGCCATGATACACGGTGAACATAGTGACCTGGTGTCACTTACATCAGCATTTTCTCTTCTCTAAATAGCTGAAGGGCTCTACTGAAGTATTGTCTCTGAGTAGTACCAAGACCCTTGGCTTCATTTTAGCTTAGGCAAGCCAGAAGGGACATAGGTGGAGGAAGGTCAAGTTATTTGAATTTGTTTAATAAAGAGCAGTCCAGCCATCGTGGTAAGTCAAGACAGGACATGGGGGAGGAGGGGTGGCGCAGGGAGGGTAGGCTAGATGGACCACTGGTCTGATCCGGTACAGAAATTCCCATGTCCTTATATTAATTATATCATTTTTTGCATTCCCAAGCCTGGAAAACAAAGTTAGACATACCTGAGTTTGGACAAAATGCTACTGGGGTGTGGGGTGTGTGAGGCAAATTTCAATCCAAAGTGAACTTTGATGGCTAAATTATATACTGCTGAGAAAATAGTTTTACAAATATATTGTACATTTTTGTTAGCATTTGTGAAAAGGGCCTCATTGACAGTATTCAGTCTCTGTGCTTGATACAATCTTGTCCTCTGCTTATTAACAGGGGGACCAATATGGTAGTGTTTTCTGTGATGCAGACATTTGTTGACAAGTGATGTGAATGAGACTACTTCATGGAGGCCACAGAATAGTCGTTGGATGGTAGCAACTTTCACTCCCTCCTGACTTGTGCTGGATTCAAACCAGCAACCTAGATATGAAAGACTCGGTATTTCATTACCATTCACATGAGCTTTTCCTTCCCTGGTAAAACAGGATTATGTAATGGAAATAGTGACACTGTCATGTCGCTAGTGGGCATGACCAGAATAATGCAAGAAATTTTATCTGTAAAACTTTTCTTTTTCCCAAACAGGCTGAGAATTGAGGGGGTGGGAAACAATGAGCATTATTTCCTGTTCTTTTCATAGCCCGAAGATCTCAAGGACAAAGTATCGTCCATAACTAACTGTATGTTCCTCAGTGTTAAATGTTATCACATCAGCTACCTTTGCATGGAAATAGAACAAAATGCCCCTTTTTAGAGGGAACCACATTTGCAGCCAGCAGCTAATATTGGCTTGTGTGTCTGGCTCCAGCTTTATAAAATTCTACAGTTGCTTGTGATCTACAGTGCTGGCATCTGCTTATGCTCTCTCTTCTATTGAATAATTAGGAACTGGTTAAAGCCGTTCCTTTCTTATTAGGACTTTGCTTTCTAACATGGTTTAGATACCATAAATATTGTACTGGGACTTTAAAATAGAAGCCTGAGTTGATGTAGACCATCTCTTTTTGTTTTTCATGTGTCTCTTTCTGAGTCTTTGATCTGATGAGGCATGCATCCAACACAGGTGGAGTATGTGTGTGTGTGTGTATTGTCTGAGCACAAGACTGGGGGCCAGGAAAGTCAGATTTAGTATCCTATTTGTGACACTGACAACTCCCTGTGACGTTGGACAAGTCACTTAACCTTTCTGTGCATCAGTTTTTCCATTGTAAAATTGGGATAATAATATGTAACATAACTCACAGGAGTGTTATGAAGATCAGCTAATAAATATAAAACCCTCTGAAGATTGGAAACATTGTCAGTGCTATGCGTTAATAAGTAGTAGTCCAGAGATAGCCTCAAACACCTGCTTCTGGCAGTAGTGTTTGTGTTATGGATTAGTCTGTTCCATGTGGATGCACAACGTGCAGTCAGATTTCACATCCTAGGTTAACTTTTCCAAGCAGGAGTAATGCTCTCAGAATCCTGGATGTGTCCTATATTACTCCTCACTGTGATGTTAAGTGCTCTGGGGGGGAAGTTCCAAGCATTCTATCCGCCAAATGTACCAAGACTAGCCATGCGGCAGTACTCTGCCAATCTCATGCTTGAGAAGAAGTGCTCCCTCTGATTTCTCTCCCCACTCTCAGCTTCATGCCATCTTCCTGGTTGTCCTGTCTGCTTGGAGCAGCTTTCCAAGGGAGCCAAGTGGCCTCTCTTCTCCTCCAGATCCCAGCCCCCTTGAAATTTGTTTCTTTTGCAAGCCCTGCTACTCTGATCATCTCACTCCCAGTATTTCAACACCTTCTTGCATAAGCACCCCCATGTGGTGGTGATGTCTGAGCTAGATTGTAAGCTCCTCAGGGCAGGAACCTGGCCTTTTACTTGCTTTTGTGTGCTGTATATGGCATTCGACAGACAGTGCACACTCTTCCAGGCTCCACATTGCAGTCTCCATCCTAGCACTGCATTCTTTTGCTAGAGCACATTTTCTCCTGTTGAAAAAGCCATCCAGCTGTGCTTGCTTCCTTCACAGATGCTGGTCATCATGAATCTTTCAGCTGCTGTTCTCTTTCCCCTCATAGGGCAAATTCTCTCCATATGTTGTGGCCGTTTACAGATGGGCACCTTCGCATTTTCCAGTGACAGGAAAGACTGCACCACAATGTACCATGTGTGCAGCATGGCTGCAGCGATGTGCGAAATAAAAACCAGGCTGGCCTAGGGCAATATAATCAGGCAGTAGTAGGCTGGGACAGTGCTAATCTGAAAGTTTGAGCTTGGCCTTTTTTTGATCTGTTTTGTTAGTTTTATTTCCTCCTTGCATTCTGTGTCCCATTCATACTAATCACAGGCAGTCCTGATTTTTTCTTTTTATTTCTGCATTTGTCATAAAATAAAGCAAATTATTCCCGTCTTTGGAAATGATCTAGACTAATTAGTCGTCTAACCCAATAATTAGTTTTTTGTTTCTCTGTCTGTTTTCATGCATTATTGTTGGTTTTTTCCCCGTTTTTTTTTTTTTTTTTTACACCATTACAGATTAAAATGAGCCACATTTGCAGTTGATGGTATCTTTTTTTCGGGGGAAGAGTAGAGAATTGCAATAGAAAACTACTTCTAAAGCAGCAATAAACTCAAGGATAAATTAAGGAAATTGAATGAGCCACATTTGGAAGCAGTGTTGAGGCTAATACTCTGTCGCTTAAGGTTAAATTGCAACAGAGAGAAGAGAGGGAGTGATTTTAGTGAATCCAAAATCGGGGAGGTAGTGCTGCTCGAATCACTACCAAAATCCTTCTGCAGCTTGAAAGGGTTCTGCCAGGCTTGCAGATTTAATTACAGGTGCATCAAGTGAGTAAAGATGCTAAACTGATCTCGTTTCCTCTTCTCCCCCAGGACTGACAGATGAAGAAATTGACCTGGCTTTCCAGCAGTCGGGCACTACCACAGATGAGCCACAGTTCCTTGGTCCTTCCACACAGCTGGTGCCAACGCAGCCCTCTCACCTTGTGCCGTACAGTAAGTAGCCTCTTGAAAGCACCTGGTCCTATCATTTTATGCAATGATTTTGCTATCCTATTCCCTATCTGCTTTCTTACCTCTGTACTCCTTTAATGATATTAGCTTGCAATGCTGAATCCCAGGAAACAGTGGAATCTGCTGTGGTTGTTTCTAGCAAATATCCCACTTGTTGTCAGAATCACACCCCTGATCTTACTTGAAATACACTTTTTAATTGTTGATGAAAGTGACATAAATACACAGCAGACACAATGGCAAGATGGTGTCACACAAGGCAGCTGAGGTACAACTATATTAGTCCACAGACTAATGTGGTAAATTACAGTCTGTCGTTGCTTATGCTTAGGAAGCGTGGTGTAGAGAGATCTAGTTTCTGTTCCCAACTCTGCCGCTGACTCACTGTATAGCTCTGGACAAGTCCCTTAACCTTTGTAGGCCTCATATCTCCCCCCACCCTAAAATTGGGGGCTAGTCCTTCCCTACCTCATAGGGGATTTATGAGATTGAATTCATTAATATTTGAATAGTAGAATAAGGTCCTTGGATAGAAGGTGCTATAAAAGTGCAAAGTTATTTATTTTACAATGGAACCTGTACAAGAGTTCACCTTTACTAGGCAAATTCCTGCTTTTAGGAATCCATCACAAACTATCCAGAAAGGTACTGAGTATAATTCTGCTCCATGTTCATTGGAAGACTTACCTCCCATAAGTGACTGATTTTTATAATTGATCCCTTGAGTAGTTGCTTAAGACAGGTGAATAAAGAATTTCAGCAAACTAGATTGTAAGTTCTTCAGGGCATGGACTATGTCTTCCTAGTGTGTATGCAAAATCTAGAACAGGTCCCCACCTGTGATTGGGACTCTGGGTGCTATGGCATTACAAATAATTATAGATAATATGGTACTTATTTATCTTCAAAAACATTTTTCCTAGTGTTATCCAATTACACCCCCAATCTCAAAGAAGGACTGCAAAATGTTGGGGTATACTGGGTATATGTGTATATATGGGTGTTGTACTAAAATACACACACACACCATTTTTAAAGTCCCAATGGAATCTCTGTAGACTTAAGATTTACGTATACTTTTTGCTAGGTTTGTTTTAAGATGCAAATGTGTCTAAGCTCCATGCAATAAAAACCAAAATGCGCACACCATTAAAAATCCATCAAGAGGAACTGTTCATCTCACATATGTGGCTGGCAGTTTGAAAAGCAGTTCTTCCTTCACTTACCTGCCAGGTACCAAGGACTGAGCTTGTTATTGTTCCTACCAGTCAGTAGCTCCTAAAACAGTCTTAGTGTGATGATGTTGATGCCCTCTGGTGTTGAAGGTAATGCACCCATCTACCTATGTCCTTTCTGTGGTCCAGCAGATAGGGCTCATAACTGGGAGTCAGGTGACTTGGCTTCTATGCCTAGCTCTGTCACTGGTTTAGCTGTGTGACCTTGGGCAAATCACTTAACTTCTGTGCTTCAGGAACCCTCTCTTGAAACAGGATTAATGTTACTTACCCTGCTTTGTAAAGTGGTTTCAGATCTTAGGATGAAATGCGCCATGTAAATGCTAATTGGTGGTGTTATTGCCTAGTGAGGCATAAAGTGTTTCTATTGTTTGCACTGAACTTGGCGCTTTATTTAAGCCTCATGCAAGGTACATGTTTAAACACAGTAGCGGCATTCGAGCACAGTTCCACACCCCGTATGCTGACTTGCACTGGTTGGGAGTGGTTAGTTTATGGCACAATGTAGCTATCACTAGAGTTGGTCCAAAATGACCTCCCTTGTTCCGACAGACCTTGAACTTTGGTGTGGCGAGAGGAAGGTTTGGAATGAGAGCTTTGCTGTCTGTAATGGGCTGCACAAGAATCCAGATTCCAGTGCCTCCAGACATTTGGGAAGGGAGGTTGAAATATGAATTTTGTGTCTCAATCTAATCTCTAGCTCTCATGGTCACAGAAAATAGCCCCCAAACCAGACCCTCACTATCTTGGTCAGGGAAACTGTACTTAGTCCCATATTAGTGACAGCTGTGTCCAAGTGCAGTTCTAACTAGCTCAATTCCAGGACCCAGCGCAGACAGGGTCTTTGCTCTGTTTATGTCATAGAGTCCCATTAAAACCACCAAAGCCGTGAAGGGCACATAGGGTAAACTGGAAAACAATGCCAGCGTTGCCAGCCCTCACAACTTTATCACAAGCTTTGACCGATATGGTGTTCCTCTAGAGCCCCAACTCTTGTTGTTCTGCGAATCAGGGAGAATCTCTGCTTTTTAAAAAAATGTATATTTCTAGCTTTCCTGATTGCACAGATAAGCTTGAAAACATGGCCCCTAAAGGCTCAAAAATGAGAAGGCAAATGAGAAGAACTCAAAATCTCATAATTTTAAGCCAGTCTTGTGATTTTTTTCTTTGAGACCTGACTTTTGGTTTTTGAATGATTGGGGTTGGCAACAGTGCGGGGTCTTCTACTTGTGAACCAAACACTACGTTCTCTAACAATCCCAAAGCACATGGAATAGCACAAAGGAGGCCAGCTTAGGCAGTGTCCTACCCCTCTGTCCTTCCCCATTGCTTCCTTGAAGACTCTTGTATGTACACTGAGCCTCTAAGTGTGGTTATAAAAAGAATAATAGTGCAATGAAAAAGATGCATGCCTAACCTCACCCTTTGGTTGCATTGCTTTTGCCGTTCCTCTTGCCCCTCCCTTGCTGGATGTTGTCTAGTTAGATATAGGCCTGTCTCCATATCTGCCCATACAGCGCTTTGCACGCTGTTGGAAATGCACAAGTAATAATCTATGAATTGCCTTATGGCTGGCGGGTTACACTCTGCTGCAGGACAGAGTGTCCCTGCAGACTTGACCGATGATCTTTTAAGGTAGCTTATTTGCTACAGGTAGCGTTATCTGTTGGATGGTAAGAGCTTGATGGATATTTCTTCAAAGGCCCACATCTGCCCCAGGTCAGTTGTTTCCATGATAGTTTACCAAACCACTTAATCTTTGGTAGATTCATCAGGTGCTGCACTGTATGGGAAAGAACCCATTTCTGCTCTCTATCTACTCTATATTCTTACATGACCCTCACCACCATAGTATCTGAGTGCCTCTGTAGGTAGTGCTCAAAAGTACCCAAGGGACAAAACAGGCCAGTCAGAGAGCTGAACTTAAATCCTCTGAGCCTCACCAGATTCCACTGTGCTTGGGCTCCTGCACTCTTGGTAACGCTGTCTGTTCTGAAGGAGATGATGCAGGAAACAAATTATATGATTTAAATACCTCTTGCTGCACAGATTGTGCTGGGAGTGGAGGGAGTAGAGTAAATTCTGATCTTTCATTGGCAATAGCTATTAGCCATATAAGTACTTAAAAAAAACAAAACAAAAAAGCCTTGTAAGTCTTTAAAAATAGCATAGATCTTGTCAGAGGTAGAAGCTATCCCTGGTTTGTCTTTAGAGCAGCAACAGTAATGTTTGGGAGGCAGAGGGAATTAAATTCCTCAAGTTTCCAGTGATTGTCTTTGAGCTTGATGCCTCCTGTACCGTTTCACCCCTTCTCCAGGGGGGTAATTCTTTCTCTCCTTTCCTGTACTTTTGCCAAGAGGTGTCAAAACTGCTTTAAAAAAAAAAAAAAAAGCTAGATTTTGATTAATATAGAGAAACAAGACTTTGCCTGACTGATAATAAAACTGATAAATGACATTTGAATTACTTGTAGCGGTAATTTATTACATAAAATATCTTTTATTTGACATGCGATTAGTTGCTGGAAGCATCACTCAATCTGACTAGTTTAAACATGCTCTGAAATGAACCCCCAGTAAAACAACAACAACAACAAAAAAATAACGGGCTGTCTGCTCCTGGTGTTATGAAATACACTAATCCGGGAGTGAGGACAAAAATCTGACTTTAAATATTTAAATGATTAATTGGGTTTATGTATTTTTTTACCTTTCTAGCCCCCTTAATTACAAGCAAACTCAGGGGAGTTTCTGAGATAGATGCGCAAAGCTATTTGCTTATCACCCAGGGATTGTCTACGTCCCTCGCCATGACTCCATTCATGCAGATTTTATACAGACTTCCTGTGTGACCTTGGGCAAATACCTATCAAGCTATCACCGTCCAGTAGATGAAGCTGCTTGTAGCAAATGAGCTACCTTAAAAGATCATGTAAACGTTCTGTGCCTCAGTTTCCTCATCTGTAAAAAGGAGCAACATCCCTTCCATGGCTCACGGGGCTTGTGAAGATTCATTAACATTTGAGACCCTCTGATAGAACACTTAATGGAAGTGGCAAGTGTTATTTTTCTCCTTTTCCCATGACTAGTTCAGAATAGAAGCTAGAGCACCACAACTGTGTATCTCAGTGTAGTGCAATATTGGCCTATGAAACCTTGAGTGGTGAGGGACAGATGGAAGCCTAGTATCTCCAGTTATGAATGAGGGAAGCACTGCTGAGTTTCTGACTGAATATTAGGGTTTGAAGGACTTAGTGCTTTTCACCTCCTTCACATTAACTCATTGACCCTCACAGCATGTCTTCCTATTCCCATTTTACAGATGGGGAAACTGAGGCACAGAGGTTAAGTCAAGGCAGTTGGCAAGTGCCCAAGAATGTAGAAGGAAGTCAGTGTAGAAGAACTCAGGAGTTCCAAGTCTCAGTCCTGTGCTTAGATAACAGTTGGTAGAGAGAGAGCCTGAGAGGGGATCTTAAGCCCAATTCTGATTCCATGTGGCCCTCCCCTCCTTGTAATATCACATGGTCGATGCAGAGTCCTCCCTGTGTCCCTCTCCAGTTTAGTTTCTTTCTCTCTCTCTCTCTCTCTTTTTTTTTTTTTTTTTGCCACAACACAGAATTGTTTCACACATCTCCAAAACGAGTAAAATGGCATTTCAGCTTCTTGTCTTTATAGACTCTCTGAACTTTAGGAAAGATCATTCCGGTCCCTTTTCATTAATAATGAAAACCAGGGGGCAATAAAATGTTCTTAGCACAAGCGTTACAGGAACACAGGGAGAGATGAGAGAGGTGAAAGGGCAAAGCTGACAGGGACCTACAGGTGTCTCTTAATTCCACCAGAGGTCAAAGCAGCCGGGAGGTAGGTGGGGACAACTAAGGGAGGCCTGACAGTCCATGCACAGGGCACATTTGAGACCCATAGCACCTCTGGGATTAATTAACCCTGTGTGGTTGGGAGCTCACCATCGATTGAGTTACTTTGTCATGGAAGGATGTTTTTAGTTTGGGGTTCAGTGCAAAGAACTGGAAATCCAAGGAGATCTAGGGTTCAAATCCAAACAGAGCCACTGATCCCCAAGAGTGACACTAGATTTCCTTTTGTTTGATTCCAGCCCTAGTTGTGATGAGATGAGATTTGGGATGAGAAATGGGATTAGAAAAGTTGTGTTATTAAGAACTGGGTGTCGTATCTTGAGCAGAGTTCTAGAGACATTAAAATGGATAAATAAGAGATTCTCAAATGCCAAAGCTGCAGGTGCTGCGCTCACAGAAAATGTTGGTTCCCCACTCATTTAGCTCTCCAAACTACTGTTGTTCATCCATTCTACCAGTTCAGGTGGCACAGGCTTTGTTCTGATTCATTCAGATTTCCACTTGGTGGATATGCTGGGAACCATGTCCTAAGGTAGCAGGTTCCCATGATGCCTCCTTAATGCACACATTTTCTATCTATAGAGCCTGGGGGGCTGGGGTTCAGAAGAATTCCTGCAATGAGACACCTGCAAGAAGGGGTAAGCAGCAGGAAATCTCCATGGACAATGAGTAGGGCCCACCAAATTCACGACCAAGAAAAACACATCATGGACTGTGAAATCTGATCTTCTCTCCCCCTCCCCCTATGCAGTTTGGTCCTTTGTGTGCTTTTACCCTGTACTATACAGATTTCATGGGGGAGACCAGCATTTCTCAAATTGGGGGTCCTGACCCCAAAGGGAGTGGCAGGGGAGTCCAAAGTTATTTTAGGGGGGGTTGCAGTATTGCCACCTTTACTTCTGCGCGGTCTTCAGAGCTGGGTGGCCGGAGAGTGGGAGCTGTTGGCTGGCGCCCAGCTCTGAAGGCAACGCCTCACCTGCAGGAGTAAAGAAATAAGGGTAGCAATACCATACCATGCCACCCTTTACTTCTGAGCTGCTGCCTTCAGATCTGGGCAGCTGGAGAGTGGTGACTGCTGACTGAGGGCCAAGTTCTGCAGTCAGCAGCGCAGAAGTAAGAGTGGCAATACCATATCATGCCATCCTTACTTCCGTGCAGCTGCTGGTGGCGGCTCTGCCTTCAGCGCTGGGCTCTCGGCCAGCGGACACCACTCTCTAGCTGCCCAGCTCTGAAGGCAGCGCCACCAGCAGTGCAGAAGTAAGGGTAGCAGTACTGCAACCTCCCCTACAATAATGTGACCTCACCCCCCCCCCAACTCCTTTTTGGGTCAGGACTCCTACAATTACAACATCGTGAAATTTCAGATTTAAATAGCTGAAATCATTAAATTCATGATTTTTAAAATCCTATGCCGTGAAATTGACCAAAATGGACCATGAGTTTGGTAGGGCCCTAGCACTGAGCAAGCGAGATAGAAGAGAGGCAGGTTTCCGGTTATCTCCACCAATTAATCCTCTCTCTCCCAGTTTGGAGGGGAGACTATGTTTCCTAAACGCTAGTAGGTTACTTGAAAATTTGGATCTGTCTGTTTAGAGGCTGTCTGCCAGCCTTCGCCTCTTTGGTGTCTGGCCACATCCTGCGACCAAACTTTAGGAAAGATCACTGCATCCTCTTTATTATTTGTGAAAACCAGGGGCAGTACAAGATTCTTAGCAAGAATGTTATGGGAGCTTCTAGGGGAAAGTGAAAGGGTGAAGCTGGTGGAGAACTACAGGTGTCTCCTGATTCTACTTTCAGGAGAGGAGCAGACTGAATCTTTGCTTTGCTTTGATGCTTTACGCTCCTGTGCAAAACTATGTGTTAAGTATCTCACACACCTCTTCCCACCTTCTCTAGTTGTCTTAGTGCATATTCTGGCTCTGCTACCTCTGGCATGCCTTGGCCCCTGCTCTTAATTCAGCCAAGAAAGCCATGGAATCCTCATTAGTGCCTGTATTCTAAGGAAGCCATCCATAAAGACTGACACACAACACTTTTAGCTAGTCCTTCTTGTAAACCCACTTAGCCCTTTCCCCGCATTCAGGAGTTTCCCCCCACTTCTAGAGAACATTGCTCCTTTCTTTACCCCTCTTCCACTTCCTGAAATTTCTTCTCCTTCCCCAGTTTCAGAAACAGTGATCTGTGAAAGTACTCAGAGTTTGCTCTTATGGACTAGACTAAGCTAATACTAAGTGCAAACGCTTTTCAGGGTCAATGCAGCAGAGATTTGAGAGTCCTCTCCAAGAAAGCAGCAAAGAATCCTGTGGCACCTTATAGACTAACAGACGTTTTGGAGCATGAGCTTTCGTGGGTGAATACCCACTTGGTCAGATGCAAGTGGTCGCATCTGACGAAGTGGGTATTCACCCACAAAAGCTCATGCTCCAAAATGTCTGTTAGTCTATAAGGTGCCACAGGATTCTTTGCTGCTATTACAGATCCAGACTAACACGGCTACCCCTCTGATACTCTCCAAGAAAAGAACAGGTAGCTGATGTGACTCTTAATTGCCGGTGTGTTTTTGATCCCCTCCTCACTCTCTCTGGAGTTACCCTGAAGTCCCTATTAAGCTTTAGGAAACAGGAGTTGACACCACCCTGCCCACCTTTGCCTGAATTAGGTGTTTGGGTGAGATGCATGCAAATCCCCAAAGGCCTCGCCGCGTGCAAGTTCTGACCATGCCTCTCTCTTGCTTTTGGCTATTAGGTCCCCCGGGCTCCAGATGGCGAGACTATGGTGCTTTGGCGATCATTATGGCAGGGATTGCCTTTGGCTTCCACCAGCTCTACAAGGTAAGCGGTGCTCTCCCTACTCTCCTAAGGTGTCTCGGTGCTCCAGAACAACCATGGTATTGCTGCCCATGTCCCATGCTGGCTCTTGTTTGTGATGAAATCCCTGGAGCCACTGCTCTTATCAGTTCTCCTTTGGGTGTATGTGTGGAGCTGTATAGACAGTCTGACGTGGAAATGCAGCAAGTGGTGAGCAGGTCTCTTAGACAGATAATAATCATACCTAGTGCTTATCTACTGCTTTGCATCAGCAGATCTCAAAGTGATTTACAAATGAGGTCAGTATCATTATCACCATTTTTTACAAATGGGGAAACTGGCATAGGGAGATGAAGTGACTTGCCCAAGGTCACCCAGCAGGCCAGTGGCAGAACCAGGAACCCAGGTGTCCCGAGTCCAGTCCATTGCTCTAACCACTAGATCACATTGCCTCCATGAACTAGAGACGCATCTCCTTTGGCTGGTCAGAAGGTTGAAGGAAAGGTTTTTAACTCCAGCTCTATCAGCTTCCTAGTGGATATGTATAGCAAGTGTGTAGACATACACACCCACCCTGCATTTGTCTGGCTGGACATATTCTCATTCTCTGTCACTAAAGACCTCTTCCCAGTTCTGTATGGCGTAACATGATAGAGGCTGTTGAGAGAGAACCCAATACATTGGTTATATAGCAAGGTGTGGGGCAAAGGCTAAGTGACTCCAGCAATAGTGGAGTGCAGCAGCCACTCACTCTGGTACATTATGTTTCACCTGTGTGTGATTTGGGAGGTTGGAATGAGATGGAAAGTAACAATTGGCTTATTAAAGATTTAAAAAAAAAATTGGGCAAATTGATGTGCTTGGCAAGGCCCATGTTTAAAGCTAAAAAATTTTTTTAAACACCCTTGATCCTTTTTATTTTTTCCTTTTATTAATTACCTTGGTCTGGGGAAGGTCAGTATGGGGAGTACGTCCAGGATTGCGTGAGGTAGCTTGTTCGATGGCTGTTTAGATTGTCCCCTTGCTCCTGACTCTTTATGTTGAACAATGATGCTGGCCTTCCTGGTCCATTCAGTACTGTAAAGGCTGGTGTGTATGTGGGGGGTGGGGGGAGGTTGATAGATGCTCAGAGTGGTGCTGAGGAAGGACCTATTGGTCCTTATTGGATTCATAAAGGCTGGCCTGGAGGGCCTTATTGCTATTGTAAAATGACAACTAACACAAATGTCAATTTTTTTATTTAAAATTTCTGGCACAGTCTCAGTGATGGTGACAATAGACTGCCATTCTCTTTGTGTGGAGATCCCCTCTCCACCTCTCCATCCAGACCAGAGGTCGGCAACCTTTAGCATGCGGACCATCAGGGTAATCTGTTGGCAGGCCGCGTGCTGAAGTTTGCTGACCCCAGTCCAGACATACAAGACACCTTGGTTATCTAGCAAAGGCCCCTGTTCCCTTATGAGAGCCAAAGATGCCTTGGATCAGCTCCCCAAGTGCAACTGGTGCATAAATTCCTTTGTCCGATGATTCGATTTTTGTGCTTGTGCTAGTGGTCCTTATCTGAAAAATAAAGACACCCTGCCAAGCCATAGATGTGAGTGTTCCAGGAGGTTTAGAACAGAACCTTCTGTTCGTTGCACTTTATGATTTCTATAGGAGTCATCAGAAGCAGCTTGCTTCTCAGAATAGTGGATGGAAGAAAGTGGAGTGACTATGTGTGCGTACGAGAGCTATCTGTGGAGACAGCTACATCTCTATATAACCACCAGCACTGAGTTCAAGAGGAGGATGTTGCTATCCCACACCCCTCAGGCCTTTCTCAGACCTTTGAATATGTCTCTCTGGAAGCGTGTACACCAAAAGCCGGGATAGCTAAACTGTTCCCTTGTAATTGAGGCTGTCTCTGCATCCTGGTTAGCCTCCTCTCTCGTTTATCCCTCTTGCCCCAATCATGCTATGTCTGAATGTGCTCTTGTTACACTCCACACTCAGTTCAAGTGTTCTGTGCCCCAGGAGCAGTTGCAGTAATTAGGGATGGCTACAAACATGTTAGATCAAGTCCGTCCCTTACGAGAGGAGGCTGAGTTTGATTTCATTGCTACTGTGTATGCTGTCAGAGAGCTGCCACCACTCCTCTAGCGTCCTGACACTTCTGTATCAGCACCACCCTTGCCTCTGCCTTCATGGCTTTCTGCCTCCATTCTTGTTACCTCAGATCCCCTCTACCTTTGCTCCATTTCCTCTGCTCTCTCATTCCCATTTCCCCAGATCTCTGCTCTTTACCGCCACTATCCTGCCTCCCCATCTCTGTACTCTCTGTCATTTCCCCTTCCCTCTACTCTTATGCCCCCTGGACCCTGCATATCTGTGCTCCCCTCTTCTCCCTGCGCTGCATCTCCTGCCTTGTGAGTACAGCTGGAGTCACATGAGAGGTGAGTGCAGTGGCATTGAAATCCTTCTAGGTGTAGGTAGGGAAGCGGCTGTAGGCTGAGCATTTTCCTAAATACAGCCAAGGACCTTCCCTCAGTGCCTCAGGAAAAAAGATCACAAAACTCCTACCATCCTGTTTTCTTGTGACTTATGTGAATGCCTTCTTCCAGGGGACCCCTCTCCTCACCATCTGTGATCATGGTAGTTTGTGGGATGGGAGTAGAGATGTCTGGCAAGCTCTGAGGTGCTTGGGGTGGGTTAGAAAGAACCCCTTGCATATTCCATCTCTTAACAATGTCTCCCTGCTCTGTGCAGAAATACCTGCTTCCTCTCATCATGGGAGGCAAAGAAGACAGAAAACAACTTCAGAGGATTGAGGCGAACATTTCCGAGATGAGTGGCAGCGTGACACAGACAGGTAAAGATTAATGACTCCATCAATTCGCCCCTCAAAACCCTTCTCCCTGCATCCTCCATCTACCCAGGCACCCCCCTCCTCCATCTCCACTTTATGTGGTGACTTCATTTATCTGCTCTGAGAATCTGTTCACATTTGCAAATGAAGCTGCCGTCATTTCGGTTTAATTTGAAATTGCTTGTTTACTGTCGGCGCGGCCTCAATTAATTATGTTTTTACGGAAAGGCTCCCAACCTCAGAATATTAATAAGGGGAATAAAATGACAGCCTTTTGGAGGGCTGTAAAGTTCATTTTTAATTTCTGCTTCTCTGAGGTTTTGAAGGGCTTTTTTTTGGTGGTTTCTCCCCCCGTTGCCTCCAAGAATCCAAAGCAGGGTCAAGAGAGTCTGTAATTACTGTGCCTCCGCTGACACCAGCCACCTTCTCTGTTATTGACTCCATAGGGTGCCTGTTCATTACCCAGTGCCCTAATGATGGCCTAGATTAGCTGTTACCTGTCACGCCAATGAAGTTTTTTTTTTTTTTTATCAACTTGTTTACTGGATGGAAACTCCAGATAAAACCACCAAAGCTGTAGGCAGTTCCCCTCCATCCAGACACAAGTTCCTGTTCCAGTAGAAGTTTTCCAGTGGGGAAAGGAGAGGGTGCTAAATGTGTGTCCAGCTGCTGGGAGAAGAGAGAGCATGGCAGGTTTGTTACCGCCATTGTGGGGTGAAAGAGCAGGTGGTCTGATGGTGGGAGGATATTAACTGGACCTGCTGGTGAAGGAAGTGATAAAAGAGGCTTGCCTTCTTTTCTCACTACATCCTGGGATTGATCCAAGCACCTGTCTGTTTCCAGACTAGAGATGAACCCCAAATATCATGTGCCTGTGTAAGGCCTGAGGTGGATAAATGATACAAACATATAAATTCACAGAGATGTACAAATCATAAACTGATATAATTAGAAGGGAGAGGTTTTGGACGGATATACTGTGGGCTACAGACATCTATACAATGGAAAGATAAACTAGAAATACTGGAGGTTAGATGCAGTGCAGGTAGATTACCCAGAGTGCAGATAATTTATATGGATTAGAGGGAGCGGGCGTCCATAGATAAATTAGATATAGCAGGAATAGAGGCATCTTGTAGCTAGACAGCAGGGACGACGTGTGTGTGTGTGTGTGTGTGTGTGTCAGTTTAATAGAAACTCTCCTGCTTTTTCGTCCCACAGTGACTCAGTTGCAGAAGACTTTAGCCTCCGTCCAGGAACTGCTGATGCAGCAACAGCAGAAAATCCAGGAGCTCACCCAAGAGCTGGCTGCCGCCAAGGTACTCACCTCCATCTCTTTGCTAGGTCACCCTTCAGAAATTCTCATGCCCTTTTTAGTGTACATGGCTTCCCTAGCCCATAACTTCATCCTATCTGGCCAGTTTCTCTATGCAGCCTTGTCTCTCAAGGGTGTTAGTATAGAGCAATGACTGGGTGCCACAGGCTACACATATATGGCTTCTGAGAGGGCTTTGTTCCATGATGTCATTTGCAACTTTCATGTCCACAATCTCCTTAATTGATCTCAGTTGTGCAACTAGTGTCCCTTGTAGGAGAGCTCATTGTATACCCAGTTGGAGCAATAGGGAGCAGGATTGGCCCTCCTGCCAACCCATGGACTGAAGGAGGAAAAGGGCAGAGGTAGATGTTTTGTGTGTATTTTCATCTTGTCTGTCTACATGTCTGTTTCCAATGTATATATTCTATGCCTATCACCAGGGTATCGCAGTGCAAATCAGTCCAACATAGTCAAACACAGATTGGTTGGATTATATGACTTAGGGGAATGGAAATACGCTGTGGACTCTTTTGCATTTAAGTTGCTGGTTCCACTCCAGGCCAGGTAGTGACTAAAGGTTACCACCGTCCAGTGGCTGTTAGGTGGCCTGCGTGAATGGTTTTGATGTTCTCAGTACAATAGGTGGCGCCACTACCACATTTGGCACTAATTGGCAGCCTTGTTGGGACTCTCAGTGGGGAGGGCAAGGACAGAACAATCCAAGCACAGGAGCAGTGTGAGCTCCGAACAAGAGGGGTCATCTCTCAGGCTAAGAATGGAGTGCAGTCTCCCTGGCTCATGCAGTCCTTGGTGCTTGTGCTGAGACTGCCAACAAGGAGACCAGTTACTCCCAATAATGGCTGGCAGGTTTGCCCTGTGAATACTTGTGAGTTTGGGAATTGGGCTGAGACCCACCCAAATCAGTTCGCATTGTGTCAGCAACAGCACTTTTCATTGTCCTTTGCCTTCCTGCACTCACCAGATGTCAGTCATTCCTGAATTGGGCTGGATTTGAACCAGTGACCTAGAGGTGAAAGTCTTTCTCCTGTTATTGAAGCCTGGGATCAGTCAGTCCCTCCTTTGACTGTCAACAGCCTCTGCAGAATGGGAGCTTTAGCCCTCTGTATAGCGAGATCCCTGAAACAGTTAGGTGTTTGTAGAGCAGTCCTTCATCTACAGCAGTAACAGTCCTTCTTGCCCGAGCCCCAGTCTCTTGTAAACCCTTTGATAGTGTGTAACCAGTGGGCCACCTCTGGCTGTGCAGTGAGTATACCTCTCAGTAGGAATCAACTGTAAACCCAGCCATGAAAGTCAATTTATGGTCACATCTATCCACTCCAGTTTTCCTTGGGAAATGTGGCCCATCAATAGCCTGGAGCCAGTCCGGAAATTGGAAAACTGTTTTCAGGTTGTAAGTGTTAAGATTAAGATCACATGTTGGGCTTTCAGAAGGGAAAAGGGCATAGGAGTGTTGGTGATTCAGAGAGTCTTTGGAAAGTTCTCCCTCCCTTCCCTCTTCTGTGTTGAGATGGTACCACACACTGTTATGGTATCTCAAGCTCATATGAACAAAGAAAGACTTGGGCAGCCCTACAAACCAAAGAGTAAAAGCTGTGTTTTCTCAGCTGTAATGTAAGTTTTTATATCTACGTTTCCAATTGCTACCGGCATGCTGTAAAAAATTAAAAAGAGGGGGTTTAAGTAATTAAAAAACCTACATAAAAACTCAAGCCTTAAATTTTCTACAACTGTTTTTTAAAGAGACTAGGACTAGCTAAAAAGCCCCAGATGTCAGATTTTATTTCTAAATCCTAGGCATCTGGCACCATATGTGTTTTGGAAATTTGAGTCCTGTGCAGGCCGGTGAGTGGAAATCACTCCCTTGTTAATGTGCTGATGTAGCTTTCAAAGTCTTGGAGAGCCAGAACAGTGGCTCCTGGATTCTCGCTGTTGGAGGGCTGAGTATGTGAATCCCAAGGGAACGCATCTGTGTATATCACCGCTACTGCAGACTGAGTCTCTCCCAGCTGGAATCATTGTAGGGAATGTTGGCTGTGAAGGTGCTCGTGTCTGTCCAGCCTCAGCTGAAGTCTATGTAAGGAATGAGTAAGAGCATTGGTTGTGGGGGAGCTTACAGTTCCAACTTCTCACAGTAGGAATTAGTGTGGGGGAGTTTGCAGCCACTCCCAGTCCTGGCTTCTCCCCGGGGGAAATGGATAGGAACACTGGCTGTGGGGATGCTCACAAGCACTCCATTCCCAATTCCTGCCAGCAGAAATCATTGTAGATAGTGCTGGCTGTGGGGGAATTCACAGTTACTCCATATGAACCTCCTTCTAGCAAGAGTCACTAAACTCTGGCAAGTCAAGTGCAAAAGTATAGTTATTCAGGCCAAAAAAGAATTTGAAGAGCAATTAGCAAAAAAAGATACAAAAATAATTTTTTTAAAGTATTCCAAAAGGTTGCCAAAAAATCAGTGGGGCAACTGGACGATTGAAGTGCTAAAGGTGCATGCAAGAAAGACAAGGCCATTGTGGAGAAGCTAAAAGAATTCTTTGCATCAGTCTTCACTGCCAAGGATGTGAGGAAGATTCCCACACCTGTGCCATTGTTTTTAGGTGACAATCTGAAGAACTGTCCCAGATCGAGCTGTCAATAGAGGAGGTTTTGGAACAAACTGATAAATTGAACAGTAATAAGTCTCCAGGACCAAATGGTATCACCCACAAGTTTTGAAGGAACTCAAGTATGAAATTGGAGAACTACTAACTGTGACATGTAACCCATTGCTTAAATCAGCCTCTGTACCAGATGACTGTCAAATAGCTATTATAACACTGATTTTTAAAAAAAGCTCCAGAGACAATCCTGGGAATTACAGGCCAGTAAGCCTAACTTCAGTATCAGCCAAATTGGTTGAAACTATAGTAAAGAACAGAATTATCAGACACACAATGAACGCAGTATAATGAGGAAGAGTCAACATGGCACTTATAAAGGGAAATCATGCCTCACCAATCTATTAAAGGGTGCCAAAAAACATACAGATAAGGTGATCCAGTGGATAGAGTGTACTTGCACTTTCATGATGCCTTTGACAAGGTCTCTCACCAAAGGCTCGTAAGCAAAGTAAGCAGTCATTGGATAAGAGGGAATGTCCTCTCATGGATCAGTAACTGGGTTAAAAGTTAGGAAACAAAGAGTAGGAATAAACAGTTTTCACAATGGAGAGAGATAATAGCCAGGTCCCCCAAGGATCTGTATTGGGACAAGTGCTATTCAACATATTCATAAGTGATTTGGGAAAAGCAGTAAATAGTGGTGTGGAAAAATTTGCAGAAGATACTAAATTACTCAAGATAGTTAAGTCCAAAGCTGATTGCAAAAAGTTACAAAGGGATCTCAAAAAACTGGGTCACTGGGCAACAAAATGGCAGATGAAATTCAACGTTGTATAATGCACATTGGAAAACAGTCCCAACTATACATACAAAATGATGGGGTTTAAATTAGCTGTTACCACTCGAGACCGAGATCTTGGCATCATTGTGGATAGTTCTCTGATAACATCCGCTCAGTGTGCCAAATCATCCAATAAAGCTAACAGAACGTTAGGAACTATTAGGAAACAGATAATATGACAAAATATCATAATGCCACTATATAGAATCTCAGGGTTGGAAGGGACCTCAGGAGATCATCTAGTCTAACCCCTTGCTCAAAGCAGGATTAATCCCCAGACAGAGTTTTGCCCCAGATCCCTAAATAGCCCCTTCAAGGATTGAACTCACAACGCTGGGATTAGCAGGCCAATGCTCAAACCACTGAGCTATCCCTCCCAAAATAAAGCCATCATATGCCCACACGTTGAATGCTGCATGCAGTTGTGGTCACCCCATCTCAAAAAAGATATATTAGAACTGAAAAATGTGGAACAAAAATGATTAAGGGTATAGAACAGCTTCTATATGAGGAGAGATTAAAAAGACTGGCACTGATCAGTATAGAAAAGAAATGACTCGATGGGGGGTTGTATCACAGAAGTCTATAAAATCTTGAATGGTGTGGAGAAAGTGAATAAGGAAGTGTTATTTACCTCTTCACATAACACAAGAATCAGGGTTCATCCAATGAAATTAATAGGCAGCAGGTTTAAAACAAACGTAAGGAAGTATTTCTTCACACATCGCACAGTCAACCTGTAGAACTCTTTGCCAGAGGATGTTGTGAAGGCCAAAAGTATAAACTGGGTTTAAAAAAGAATTATATAAATTAATGGAGGATATAAATTCATGGCTGTTAGTTAAGATGGTCAGGGACACAATCCCATGCTCTGCGTGTCCCTGACTGCCATAAAATGGGAGTGGACAACAGAGGATGGATCTCTTGATAATTACCCCATTCCGTTTATTGCTCAGAAGCATCTGACATTGGCCCCTGTTGGAAAACAGGATACTGGGCTAGATGGACCATTGGTCTGACCCAGTATGGCCAGTCTTGTATTCGCTGTGGGGATTGGATAAGGGGCACTGTCAATGCAGGAGATTATTTCTTTTTCTGAGCGCTCTTCCCTTAGTCACGTTTATATGTGAAAGCAAAATCAGTCTGGTCATGGGAAGCAGTGATATTGCTTCTAGTCCCATGAATATATAAAATAAAAACTGCCAAGTTATTATTTGCAGCAGATCTTCCCAAAGCAGGGCCTTGCCCCAGTTTCCATCCGCTATCTGACAGACGTTACTCTGCAATATTGATGTGGTGCCGATAGCAGCTGTATCAGAGTTCCGTGAGTTGCTTATCGTCTTTCCCCACCAAATTGGGCTCTTTACCTTGAAATATCCAGAGGAGAATGTCTAGTACAGCTGCTTCCTGGAGATAGAGTCTGGTAGCTCCGGCACAGCTCTAATTTTTCTGATCTAGAGGAGAGTCCTTCGGGCTTTTACACATCTATTGCTCAGTCCCCCTAGAAACTCCATGCAGTACAGTCTGGTGGCGGGTTTTTTTTTGGTGATCTAGAAGAGATTGAGTTCATGCTCTCAGTCCAGTTTCTAGCATGCAGGTGCTCCAATTATAATCTTCTCCCTTGACTGAGGGCAATGTCAGGAGAGAGAGAAGGAACTGACTCTATCTACATTATAGACACGAGGTAACAATTTCAAATCACCTAAATCCCACCAACTTTCAGTGGGACGTAGGATCCTAAATCACTCATGTGGCTTTTGAAATTTTTACTCAAAATCTCATGCCCTCTTCTCTAGAAGTGGTCTGTCCAGGTGAGGGCAGAGCATATTGGCAGGCCCATGTGAGGAAGCTTGCATTGCTTCTCAGATGTTCTGCATTGGTTCTGTGGCTGCCTGGCTGCCCTTGGTTTTCTTACAGACACGTTGCTGTTGGGATCTCTGTTCAGCACCCTAGGAAATACTAGCTTTTTTAAAAAAAAAAAAGAGAAGAAAGCACGCTTTGGGGTGCTTTAGCAAAGGCCAGGCTTGGTGCATTGATCCTAGTCTGTGCAAAGTGTGTTGGAAGTGGGTTAACCCTTCCCAAGAACGGAAGAGAAATCTTTGACTCCTCCTAGCATCAGAGCAAAGAAGTTTTCCGAGGAGGTTGCCAATAGGACAGTTGGCTTGTTTTGGGAGCCACTCAGGTACATAGCTCACATTGTGGAAATCCCTCTACCCAGTATCGAGAGGTTTTAAATGCCAGAGCCCAGGCATGGTGGCCCATTGCTGAAGACTCTGGGGGTGGAGAGGGAGGGTAGGAGGAAGAACAGCTCCGAGTTATCTCCAAATCCACACTCTCACCATTGCCTCTTCCATTTGTGTCCTAGGCCACCACTTCCACCAACTGGATCCTGGAGTCACAGAATATCAATGAATTGAAATCTGAGATCTACTCATTAAAAGGGCTCCTCCTAAACCGGTATGGAGGGGTGCGTCAGCGGGATAGCACTGCAGGGAGGGGCGACAGTCTTTGGGATTCCCTCAGGAAGGAGGATGGCATTATCGGGAGGAACTAGAACTAACCCTGCCCCTCTGTCAGTGCTCTTTAATAATATTACTTTGCACTTCACTATTGCCTTCTATCCAAGGGTGTCAGAGCACTTTACAAACATGCATTAAACCTCACGGTGCCCCTGGGAGATAGGTAACTTTTATTATTTCCATTTGGGATAGAGATTGACTGACACATAGTGAGTGAGTGGAAGAGACAGGAATGGGGCTCACATCTCTGAGTTAACCACAAGATCACCCTCTTCCCCTAAAGCATCTCTTGTACTCATTGGCTCTTAGTTCTTCCACCCGGCCTTGTCTGTTTGCCCAAATGTAACAAAGTCTGCCATCATCACTGCTCTGTGACACAGGTAGGGTCAAAGACCCATTTAAGATGAGACCAAACAGCTGCTGGATGTAAGCAGGTGCACTAAATGGGTGCAGAGACCTGGACATTGGGTTGGGGTTGATTTTCTTTGAAGCCGCACCTGAGGGAACTTGCCCCACTCCAGTGGGAATCACAATGGGAAGCTCTGGGGAATTGTGGTCATGTGATGTCACTCTATGGCAGAACTCACAGGTCTTGTCTCCATCCATTTGGGTCACACTAGCCTCTGTTTAGGAGCAAGGGCATTGGCTATTGAAGCCCCTCCCTGAGGGCGGGCGTTAGGGGAGAAGTGTGTCATTCAGAGATGTTTGGGCAGAGCTCACGAGCCTGGCCGCCCTTTGGCATGGCTTTCTGTCTCAGGCCAGATGAACAGCACAGCTCACAGGACTGCTTATCCCTTCACCTTTCCAGTGAGGTGGGTTCTGCCCGGGTTCATGTATTTGGCCTGGATGGTCCCTGCTCCTTGATGCTGATGGGCAGCAAGGGGATAGTGCTCCCTGGGGTGGGCGAGGGGACAGCTGTCATTAAGGGAAATTCATTACTTTTATGCAGCTGGGGGGTTAAGTGCTTTTGGAAAATAAAAATTAAAAAAAAAAGTCATATCTCCCTGCAGTGAGCAGGCGGCAGCAACAGTGGAGCCAAGAAAGTCTCCAAATTGAATTTCTTGATAGCATTTATGATCCTGGTGAATAATGCAGGCATTAGCTTGTTTGCACTCGGACGAGAAGGAGGCTAGAATGGCAGAGCTTCTCCATGGCCACTGGCAGAGGGAGGGAGGTGAGTGCAGTTGTTTTTAGGTCTGCCGAAGAAAATTAAATCTGTTGCTTTGGCCTCATTTGAACACTCGCTGCAGAAAGGCAGCTGGCCTCCCTGGGTCTCCTCTGGAGCAATCCTTGGCACAAGCCAGCTTAATACACAGGGCGTGTGAACCCTTCCCCTCACTCACTTCCTTTTTAAGGGCCAACTCTCAATCTCCCACTGCTTCAGTTTGCCCAGCTCTGAACAGGGATGGTATTTCCTTCTCATGCACGGGCTCAATTCCTGGATGCTTGTAAAATGCTTTGATGTCCTGGCATGAGAGGGGAAGGAGCCTTGTTACTATTCATTTATTACAGAGGAGACTTGAGATCCCAGTCCTACCTTCTGTGGCTCCCTGAGCATGTCGTGCATCCAGGAGGCTGATTCCTTCTCTCTGATGATTCCCCCTTGCAGTGCTTGTAATAAAAGCTCCTTTTTCTCCTTTCCCTCCCCCAAAGGAGGCAGTTCCCTCCCTCCCCTTCGGCTCCCAAGATTCCATCATGGCAAATCCCAGTGAAGCCTTCCTCACCCTCCAACCCTGTTGCTACCAACCACAACAGCAGCAGTGACATCTCACCCGTCAGCAATGAGTCCACCTCCTCGTCACCTGTGAAGGAGAACCACAGCCCAGAGGGGGCAACAGTCAGCTGCCACCTGCTGGGTACGGAGGAGGAGGGCGAGGTGGTGATGGACGTCAAGGGCCAGGTGCGAATGGAAGTGCAGGGCGAGGAGGAGAAGAGGGAGGACAAAGGGAATGAGGAGGAAGAGGACGATGAGGATGATGATGTCAGCCATGTGGACGAAGAGGAGTGCCTGGACGTCCAGACTGAGGACCGACGAGGAGGGGACGGGCAGATTAACGAGCAGGTGGAGAAGCTACGGAGACCGGAAGGGGCCAGCAATGAGAATGAGATTGACTAGGGTGAATGGGCTTCTTTCCATCCCACCCTGCATCTGTCCAGCCTTCCCCCACCTACCCCCTAGTGCCTCTCTCATTTGGTGGAGAGAAGTCTCCCCTCGGCCCTGCCCTGCACCCCCAGTGATTCGCCCATGATTCACCTCGAGTAGCGTCATGATCCTCCAGTGAGCAAGGCAGGTCCTGTGTCACCCCAGGGCCATGCAGCACTGCAGTGGCTTCTTTTCCCTCTCTGCCCCAGCACCACCGCAGGAATCTGAGCTGGGGGTCGCTGCTTGGGCTAGAAGAGCACTCACCTGACAATGCACCACAGCTAGAGAAACCAGTTCCCTTGTGTCCAGCGTCCTTCCTGGACCAGCTGGCCCGTTTTGCTCTTTGCTGCTTCCTAGAGATCTTCCATCTGATGGCCTGTCCCAGCCCCTTCTCATCCCCAATCCTTTAACTGCATCTCAGCCTGAAACCACTTCTGCCCAACCCCTGAAATGTCCCATCAGGTTTTAGTCCTGAAATCAGATGGTGTGCCATCCCCAAACTGGCCACCTCCAGGCTGTTTCTGTCTCTGAGATGCCTGTCAGATCTGCCTCCCAGTCCAGCCATCTCCTTCCCCAAACCTTGGGCCAGGCCTAGTTCCTGAAACGATCCAGCCTTTGAGAAACCCTGAAGTTCTTGTGGGGTCCAAAGAACAGTACTCCTACCCAACCCAGCTTTCTCCTCCACACCCCTGCAGCCTCTTGCTAGAGGCCAGACCCATGCCTCATGATCATAGTAATGCACATGAGAGCAGGCAGCCTCATTACTAATTACCCTCAGGTGAAAGGCTTTCTGTTAGTATGAGTCTCACCTGGATTGCCCACTTCAATTCATTGCTGCTCTCTCATGCAGAGAAGGGGAGCTCATGTGATGTCTTCCGTTCTATGTACAGCCCAGCCTGAGTGGATCAGGTGTCTTGGCTGCTGGTGCAGTTGATTAGTTCTGAATCTCTGCAAAGGTTCTTAGCCCATCTTCCTCCCTAAATGAGGAGAAAGCCCGCCAGGAACAGTCAGTTGAGACTTGTGTCAGAGCAAAGTACACATACCCACCTCAGCAAGGTGCTGCTCGCAGTGTGGAGTGCACTTCCAGAGCAGAGAAGCTCCCCTCCTCCTCCCCACCTACCCCACCTCAGCCTTCTTTGCCCTACAGGGGCTAAAAAAAAACCAAACAAAACACACATTTTGAAACCTCTTGTTTGCAGCATTGTGTTCTCAGCTGGTAAAATGGTGGTGTCTGATTCTCATTCACTGCATAAGAGCCTCTTTGTAGAGCAATTCCTGTAACATCTGAGTCTCACTGTTGTCTTCACCAAGCAAACGTGCTCGTCCGTGTGATCATGTATAGATTCCAAATATAAAATACGATTGTATATAATTGTAATAAATATGAGTTACCACTATTTAACACCAGGCTGCCAGGATTGCTGCTGCTGCTGCTGCTCTTGTTTTCTGAGGAGTGGGGAGGGAAGTGAAAGGGAGGTCAGGCTTCAGAAATGGAGCCCCTATAAAAACATTTTTGAAAGATAATTGGAAAAAACATTTAAGGTTGGTTTTGTGTTCAGCTGCTGCAGTACACAGCTCTCCCAGCAAGGGGTAGCACAAAGTATGATGGAGGTGAGCTGTGATTGGGGCTACTGACAGCTACTCCAGTGCCTTTCTCTCCAAGCAGGAGCTACTGCAGGGAACAGTATAAGTAGCTCTGGCTGTGCCATAACTTGAAACTACTCTAGTCTAAGCTTCTTAGCAGGAGGCACTTCAGGGGATATGCATCACTTCTGAGGTAACACACAGCTACTCCAGTCCCCCTGTCATCCAGTAGGAGGTGCTGCAGGGAATGATATGTGGTGTCTGTTGGCTATCTAGCCTCGCCTTCTCTGCAAGGCATGGCATATAGCAACTCATAGCTGCTATAGTACCATCTTCACTCAACTGGAGTATTTGGCTTCCTTCTTAAAAACGAGGGATTTTTGTGTGTCTGGTGCATGGTGACATTTTCCTGTTCAGGGGGAGAGAAAGGGACCTTCAGATTACTGTATTTAGACCTGCTGTTGAATGTGATGATTTCTCATTCCTTAAATGGATGAGTATCTTCCCTCAGGAGTCTCTCTCTCTCTCTCCCCCCCCTCCTCTCCCTCTCTCCTTTAACGTTCACAAAGAACGTTGCATTTAGCTAAAACAGGGCAAATTAGAGAGTGTTTAAAAGCAGAGGCTTTCTTTGGGCGATGGCACTCTCTTTTTCCCCAAGCCAAGAATCTTTGTGAAATGGAAACACAGGGCGAACGTGGGGATGTAATGAAAAAGTATTGCCCTGCCCGTGTACATTTTATATACATAGAAGGGTTTGAAAATAGAAAGTGCCTGGACAAGAGCAGTCAGTGAAATGTGGAAAATATGTTGCTGAGGTATGTGCCTTGCGGAGTGACTTACGAGGTTTACAGCACAGGCAGCCCGAAGCTTTTTTTCCCTTCCCTCCATGCTCCCAGTAGATGGTTGGTTCATTAACAAGATGTGTTTGCTACAGGTTTTTCAAACCTTGCTTTCCTTTCTAGTGCAGCGGCACAAAGTGATTCTCCTCCCCCTCCCAAATTTATCAGGCCTTGAAAACCTTGCTGTCTCGCTAAGTCACAGCCTGCCTGTTCTCTACCCAGTGTACGTCCCCTCCCAGCAGGATCAGAGCTCCTGTTGGTCATTCAGCTTAACTCTGGGCATCTTGCTGCTGATACTGTTTATTCGCTCACAAGTGCTGTCTAAGGAGACCCAGCACATCCACAGGAGATTCTTGGAGAGCCAGGCCTACTTACCAATAGTTATTCCCAGGCATGCAGGGTGCTATTAGTTCCTATGTCAATCACATCTTGTCTTTGCTTTCCAGCTATCCACGTAATGAAAGTATTGGCAAGCTAACGAAGGGTGATGGAACCGCTCTTGTCAGGGGCCTTTCGTGATTGCCTTGGCTTGATGCTGGGATGCTTAGGCCAGTATTTTAGTCCTGACAAACAGTGGAGCTTGACCTGCAGTTCGTAATACCTCCTCCTTTCTACCCCAGGCCCCTACTGGGACCTGGCTTCTTAAGTCAGTAGCTCTGGGAATTGATTACTCATACAGTGGTCAGTATGCATTGGGAACACCTTCACGTTAGCTGACAGATCCCTGAGAAGGGAACCCCTTTCTCTGCAGGACAAGAGAGATGACAGCAGCCTCTGTCTATCAGGTAAAGATTACCTCACCAGTAGCCTCCTGTGTGTGTTTACTGTACAGAAAAAGGAAAACTGTGCCAAATGATTGATAAGTCCCTTGCACCAAGGGGGACGCACCAAGGGGGACACACCGTGGAGCAGCGTGATGGAGGAGTGGAGTGGTGGGTGGGGAGGGTAACTGGAATGCTTCATGGAAGAGGCAGGTTCCATGGTGTCGATGGGAAGGGGGTTTGCATAAGTGCATCTGGAGGCTGTTCAAGCATAAAGGACAAAGTGGAAGAAGGTATGAAGTCAGGAGTGAGCAAATGAGACAAAGGAGGGAGGCTGGTGCAGAATGAAGAGAGGGGATCAGGTAGAAGAAGATGAGGGTAGCAGAGAAGAAGGATCACTGATCCAGGCCTTCCCCCCAATGAACAGCTGAGAAGCACTTCAGTGAGACCCCATCCACCAACCCGCCTCCCCGAGTGGATGCACACAGCCTGTGCTGCATCAGACAGTATGGGGGCACAAGAACACATGCTCCAGTGTCCAGCAGCAGCACAGATGCCAGGACATCTCTGGAAGCGTGCCAACATGGGAAGGAATTAGGAGAGGGACGTCCCCAAGTCGTCTTTGTCTGACTCCACCTCAGATGACAAGCGAGCCGGGATCTGTTCTCAAGACAACATAAAGTCATGCTGGGCCCAGCAAGATTGTCCAGGTGAGTTTGGAGTTCAGGAAAGCGAGAGACTGGCTGGAGCCAGGCATTGTGCAAATTCCCCCATTGCACAGTGCTGGCCAGGCACCGTAATCCTGGGTTTCCCATATGCTATCTGCTGGCACACTTCACTTCTGTCCTGGAGCCCCCTCTTGTGTGAGGGTATGAGAGAGAGAGTGATTGTAGCTCTATAGCAGGGTGGCCAAACTTGCTGACCTGCCAAGCCGCATACAATAATCTTCAAAAGTTCAAGAGCTGGAGGCGCCTGCTGGAGTTCAAGTTTCAGCCTTGCTCCTACTGAAGCCCTCCCCGCTGGCCAGATGCCCCTACCTCACCACCCCGCTGCAAGGCAGAAGTCCTGAGCTCCCCCCGGTAGGTGGAAAATGGTGGGGGGGGGGGCACATGGGGAGCTCCAAGAGCTGCACTTAAACTGTAAAAAAACCGCATGTGGCTCACGAGTCACAGTTTGGCCACCCCTGCTTTAGATTTTCCTTATATTTTCCCCCCACGTGCTTCCATCTGCTCAAAAGCACATCACTTCCCCATGCCTTCCCTACCATCGCCACCACTTGTAAGCATGTCTCTTTCCTCACTTGTCCTGTCTTCACATGACCTGGAACAGGCTATCCCCTGTTGCTGGGTGTTCCTTGCTCAGCTCAAACCAGTGCCTATTCTCTCCACCATCTTAACACTGAGGGGAGGCAGCTTTGGGGAGGTCTCACTCCAGAGTTGGTGTCCTGCTGTGCACTGCAGTCTAAGTGCCACCCCACAACCCTCGTGAGCTGCTGGAGACAGGAGAGTTCTTGAGATGACAGGCATAAAGGACAAAGTGGGGAGCAGCCAGCACTTTGTGTGCTCACAGAGTATCAGCCAGGCAGTTTGGGATAGGCAGTAAGGAGACTGGGAGTTGAGTTAGTCTAGTGGTGGGAGGGGATGGTAGATGGGATGCATCCTAGAAGAGGCAGGTTCCATGGTGTCTGAGAGAGATCTTTGCATACGCAATTTGGAGGCAGTTCCAGGCATAAGGGAAAGTGTGCTGGGTTCTAATCTTGGCTGTGTGGCCTTGGCTGAATCACTTTACCTCTATGTGTCTCAGTTTCCCCATCTTAAAGAAGAACTGCAAAGCAAAACTACTGAGGGTCCTTATATGACCCCCAAAGAAGCATTACCTCCTCCCCAGGCTACCTCCTGAGTGAGACTGAGAAAGTGGTGGTATGCCCCGTGCAGGAGGGTGGAGTGTCTCAGGAACCCTTTCCCCAGCATGCCTTTCTGGAACTGGCCCTTTACATGTGGCTGAGCCAGGCAGCGGCAGCCCTGAGGCAGCCATGTTGGATCTGGCTGTGTCTCGCCCTCTCCCAGCTACAAGGTTTCCCTTAACTCCGGCTGTGTTTTCCTTCCCTTATTGCTGGGGGATGGCACCTTCTCTCGGTGGCCGTCTCAGCCCTGGCTGGAGATGTGCTGCGACCCAAGGAGGTCACAAGCTGCGGTGCAGCCCGTCTGGGTGTGTGATAGCCAAGAGAAGCAGTGGATTGTGGGAATGCTGGCGTCAGCACCACGAGGGCTTCCTGAGGCAGGGAAGGTGAGTAGTCCCTTGTCTGTCCTGTGTAGTCTGGTTTGGGAGGACTGAGGTGGGAGGTGCTGCTAGGGTCCAGCACAGAAATCTGACTCCTCATTTTCCCTTTGTGACATCAGTAAAGGGCTGTGGGTTCTTGGGAGCAAAGGCACCATAGCAGCCTTAGTGCCACCTCTTGCTGTGACCCTGCCGTACACTTTGGGCCTATATGGCTGAATAGGGCTCTGAACCCAGCTCCCTCTGATGCTGGCAGCTCGTGGGGTCCCTTGATGCCCACCCCATTGTCTAAGCCATGTTTCAGCTCTGTTTCCTGAAACAGGCCATGAAAGCCAGGAGAGGAGGTAGGTCCCCTCTCTGTTACTCTGCCTTGCCCCTACAAAGCCTGGAGCTGGTCCTGACCTGCACGCTCTCACGTGTGTTGTACTGGTATCAGGGTAGTGCCTAGAGCCGCCAGCGGAGATGGTGCTGGGCAAACACCTGGCGAGGGACAGACCTTGCCTCACAGAGCTGACAATCTAAATAGACCAGCCAGAGCAAGCAGGGCGGGGGGACAGAACCACAGAGAGGGGAAGTGACTTGCCCAGATCGCACAGCAGACTGGGAGTAGATCCTGGGTCTCCTCTGTCTGTGCGGTACTCTGCCCACTAGACCACACTGCAGCTTCCCAAGGAGTCCATCCGGTGTAGACTTTTGTATATGCATCTAAGGCCTCCTCCACCTGCCCAGCCCTGGCAGTTACCTGTGCTGCTATAAGACAGTAAACATAGCTGAGATGCATCGGGGGAAGAGAGAGCAGGGGACGAGAAAGCCAGTCCGATTCCCTGTGGAGCGGGAGTGCTAAGCTTGTGTGTTTGTGGATTGAAGGGCTGGCATGGTCTCTCTCGGCTCAGGGAAAAAAACAATCCCATCCCCAAAAGGGAGGGAGTACTAACCTAATAAAGGCACCAGCTGGACGGAGGAGAAAACCAGCCCTTTGGAGGAAAAAAAATCCTTTAATTAGAAAAATAATATATTTCATCCAAATAAGGTAAAAATATTTGAAATGGGGCAGAAGTGAGCACTAGGCAACATCTGTCAGACCCTTTCTGGAAAGGGGAAGATTATTAAACTCAATTACAATTTATTTTTGTTGAGTGTCTTTCAGACTAGAAATCTCCCCCAGGGCCCTCACCCTGTCTTTTCTGTGTCTGCTTTAGGGTTTAACCCTTAATGGTCTTCCATCCCCCTGGATTCCAGAGAATGGGGAATCTAGTGTGACACGGATGTGGCATGAATGCATCTGGTGGGATTAGAGAGAAAGAAGAGATGGGATTTATATTTTCTTGACTGGTTTAGAGAAAACCCCTACTTTTCAGTAGGATTGTGATTGACAGGCGAGGTGATTGGCTCACTGAATACCTCTAGAAGTACAACTGGCATACTTGATGCATGTTTCTCTTTGTGTATACCTGTCTGTCTGTCACTTTGCTGGACTGTCTGTCTCTTGTCACTGTGCCCGTCTTGTACAGCATCTCTCTGTTGGTCAGTCAGTCCAGCTGTCTCTTTCTCTGCTCTGTCTCTGTCTCTTTGTCCAACATGCAGAAATGCAACACTATCCTGCAGTGCTGTAAGCTAGTATCCAAGGCCTTGTCTACAGGAGAAAATAGCACTAATTAACTTTAATGGTTTTTTAAACTGATTTAGTTAAATTGGTGCAAATTCCTGTGTGGACACTCACTTCGGTTTAAACCAGGTTTATTTTGGTTTTGCTTAAAGTGGTTTAAGCTGAAGTAAGTTTGACCACACAGAGGATAAGGTGAGGTAACTTGGTGCAACTTTTGCCTGTAGACAAGCTCTGATTTAGGGCCTGCTGTCAGCTCTGCCTTCCCACCCCTGCTACACCATCACCAGCAGGAGTCCGCCGCCCCCTCTGCCTGTTCACCAGCTTGCTCCTGTGTTGTGCTTTACCTTCGCCAGTGAACAGTGAGCTCTGATAATCAGAGGAGCTTGGGGTGTGGGGGAGGGGTACAGTCTAGTGGTTAGATTAGGAGTATGTGGGCCTCAAGTTGTGTAGACGACCCCCTTTGCCTCAGGTTCTTCAGCTGAAAACCGGGGCAGTTTGGGGTAAAGCTGCCTGCTTCGTGGGGGCTGATAGGCTGAGTTCAATCATGTGTGTAAAACCCATGGATTAATGGCATAGGCTGTCCTCTTCTTTGCTGCCCTCACAGCAAATCTGGAGCATGGGGGATGCCAGGAAGTGGCAGTAGTCTGGCTCATCAGGGATGCAGCTCAGGTACTTTAAGGGAGGAGGGATAGCTCAGTGGTTTGAGCACTGGCCTGCTAAATCCAGGGTTGAGAGTTCAATCCTTGAGGGGGCCACTTAGGTATTTGGGGATTTAGTTGGGGATTGGTCCTGCTTTGAGCAGGGGGTTGGACTAGATAACTTCCTGAGGTCCCTTCCAACCCTGATATTCAATGATTCTTAGGGGAGTGGTTCACTCCTGTCCCAGCCGTACCACTGCGCTGCCCCAGGAAGAGATAATCCTGAGGAAACCTCACAAGCCCAGGTGCTGCATGTGGGACAGCCAAAAATTCAGCTCCCTCCAATGTCCTAGGTCTGAGTTGGGCACTCAGCCTGGTCAGTGTGGCCTATGGGAGTTTTGACTATAACCTGCTCACGGTGGGAGTGGGTGCTGCAAGTGAAGTGCCTGGGCTGACCTGTGCTAGGGCCCTCACACTGGAGAGCAGGGGTGGACGTGGGTGAGGTACTTGTGTAGAAATGAGTTAGGGGCGTGGCACCAGGAGAGCAGGTGTGTATGTGGGCGAGGTACTCGAGTGGCGCTGCGTTTGAGGCCTGGAACCGGGAGAGCAGGAGTGTATGTGGGTGAGGTACTCGAGTGGCGCTGCGTCAGGGGCCTGGAACCAAGAAAGCCAGGGTGGATATGGGTGAAGTACTCGAGTGGTGCTGTGTTTGGGGCATGGAACCGGGAGAGCAGGAGTGTATGTGGGTAAGGTACTCGAGTGGCGCTGAGTTTGGGGCCTGGAACTGGGAGAGCAGGCCTGGATGTGGGTGAGGTACTCGAGTGGTGCTGCGTTTGGGGGCTGGAACTGGGAGAGCAGGAGTGTATATGGGTGAGGTACTCGAGAGGCGCTGCGTTTGGGGGCTGGAACCGGGAGAGCTGAGGTGAATGTGGATGAGGTACTCGAGCAGAGCTATATCAGTTCCTCTCATTCCTACTGCCCCCTATATCTGTCTTCTCTCCAGTGGAGCTGGTGTCCCACTGTGTGAGGCTTTCTGGCTTATTTAGAGTCCTCTTTTTACCTTTAATACCCCCCACATGTGATTGTTTAAGGTCATTACAAAGGGGGTATGAGGCTGCTCAAAGCTCCCAGGTCGTGGCAATTATGGTAATGAGCCCCTTGCTGTGGGGTCCTGCCCAGGCGGTGCTGGTGTGAGCTCCTGGGTGGTGGGTCCCTGCTTGTGGCAGCTGGGACTTAGAGTAAATGCTGTTGGGGGTCTGGTTTCCCAGACAGCGTGAAAAGCATCTCCCCAGACTGCCCCAGTAAATAGTGGCTATTGGGAAGGGGAGGGCCCGGGGGAAGGCTGCTTAGACGGCCTGTCAGATAAATCTTTGTCTGTTTACTTAAATCTTCAGTGTTTCTTCATTTGTTTGTTTAAATTTTTCCCTGCCAAAAAAGAGCAAAAGGAAAGAGGGAAGCTGCCCCATTGGCCAAATTACCTGTGCCGGGAAGATGCTCCATGGGCCAGGGCACAGCCCAGGGATAGAGATCACCCGGCCACCACCAGGGTAAGGTGAAAAAAATCAGCCCCAGGAGAGAAAAAAGCTCTTCACAGCAAATGGACTGCAGAGTTGGGAGCCCTAAAGGAAAAGAGATTATATCTCAGCCCATTCTTGCTCCAGAGCCTGCATAGCCATCCTAGCCACCACCCCAACAAGCGTTTTTCAGACAATCCCTCCCCTGCAGCAATTCTACCCCCTACAGAGTTAGTTATTGTCAGCTTCTGGGCTCCAGCACAGCTAGGTCAGCTCAGGAGACAGGGAGAGGGAAAGCTGGGGCTTCCTGCCAGACTGTTGTATTTTGACACAATTGTGTCCACAATACACAGACTCAAAATCACCCTCGCTCACCTTTCTGTTGTGTGCACATGCACACCCAGACCATCTCTCTCTCACACACCCCCTTCCTTACACAAGTCTGATCTGTGTCACATTCACACTTGCATGCCCATATGCTCTGCAGGCACCCTCACAGGCCATTTCCGAAGTTGGCATTCAAATATACACACAACCCTGTATACTGCATGTACATGTGTATGCAGGTGGAGTCACATACATACAAACTTAGACACAGACTTGCATACACATAGTGACCCCCTTCCATACTATATGTACACACACACAGTCACTCTCTTTTATATGTGCACACAAATGCCCAGACCTGTATATCAGGAGGTAGCCGTGTTAGTCTATATCCACAAAACCAACAAGGAGTCCAGTGGCACCTTAAAGACTAACAGATTTATTTGGGCATAAGCTTTTGTGGATAAAAGTGATTTTTTTTTTATTTTTTTTTTACCCATGAAAGCTTATGCCCAAATAAATCTGTTAGCAGATTATATACTTATACTTACATTATAACTTATATATACACTCAGTAGAGTGTATACACACATGCACACACTCACTCTGCCTAGGCTTTATCCACAAGTTTCCTCCCATATCTGTACAAAAAAAAGACAATTTTTCTTATATGAAACTTTCATAATATCCCTGCAGCCTGGGTGTCTTTCATTTGGAGTGGGTACAGGCTCATCAAGGACTTTCGACTATGGCTTTAAAGTTTGTTCTCATAGGAGAAGAAATGAGATTTTATTGTCATTTTGTAAAACGCCTGCCTGAAGTTCCCTCTGCTCCATGGCGACATAAGAACTAGTTTGCTACCCCAAGAGCTTCCTTTTCAAAGGGGCTTCCCCTGGGATTTCAAAATGGCACCTGCAAGTGGTTGACATGAGCTTTTATGTGTGAAGGTGCTGGGTTTGGGAGTGCAAATCAGGGGCATAGATGGTATGTGCAGAGCAACTGGTGCACTTTGTTTCATGAGTAAAATTTTACCTCTGGGAAATATTTATGCAAAAATGTGCAGGGGATTTGAGAGGCTGATTGCAAAACTCTGAGCCTATTGTTTCTGTTTGATCTTAACCCGCTTGCCCCTTTCTCGCTGTCATCTGACACTCAAGTAATCTCTCTCTGGAGTGTTTTGCATTATAACCCCAAACTCCTCACCCTTTTCATCCCTAAGGTCCTCCAATAATTGTGCCCAATGAAAATCTTCTTTCCCGGAGCTTTGGAGATGAATCCCATGGTGTAGCATGTTTGGGCGAGGTCAGGAGGTAGCAGCTGGCCTCCAGCCCAAGGCTGAGCGGGAAGGGCAATGCCAGAGCATGGAGAGAGCTGCCTTCATTCATCTTTTCTCTCTTGTATGTCTGTCCCTTCTCTGGTGTCCAGCTTGCCCAGGGAAACTGCAGCTCTTGAGCTGACCATGGTGCAAGCAGGAGACCATTCTAGAGTTGCTCTTCATTGTCGTAGAATAGAATCATAGAATCTCAGGGTTGGAAGGGACTTCAGGAGGTCATCTAGTCCAACCTCCTGCTCAAAGCAGAGCCAATCCCCAGACAGATTTTTGCCCCTGATCCCTAAATGCCCGCCTCAAGGATTGAACGCATAACCCTGGGTTTAGCAGGCCAATGCTCAAGCCACTGAGCTATCCCTCCTTCAAGGAGGCAAGCAGGCCCCATCCCTGTCCTTCTGTGGGAGATACTCTGTTCTTTGTCATGAATAGTAGGAGCCTGGAGGTTTGTGGCAGAAGCTTGCTCAGTGCTTCAAGCCTTACGTACTGCTCCTCCAGCTATTTCACTCCTGGGCTTCCCACCCAGCTTTACCAATGCCCCACATTTCTGACTAGAGTCCCTGCCTTGTTGTTTCAGGCCTGGGCCCTGCGAAGCTGGGACTGGACCAGTTCAGATTTGGTTCTCAAGATGATTGAAGGCCTGGCTTAAGTAATTGAAGATGATTCGTCTATAGCAAGTCACTGGGCCTCCCTTAAGTGCCCCACGCTTTGGAACTCCCATGATGCTTCTGCATGATTGTCCACGGCTGGGGTAGAGAGACTGTGCTCAGTTGGAAGCCCAGATGGCTGCTTCTCCCTCTTCCCAAGAAGTTACAAAAGTCCTGAATTTGCTTCAGTTTGGGTGTAGGAGGCATTGTGCTGCCAATTACCTCCCAGACTAAAACACGTTTTACTGCATTTTCTACTCAGCTGAACAAGCTGTGAGGAGCAGCTCTCTAGGCACTAGCTATGGCTCCGCACACCTTAGGGTGTGGCTAATCGCACTCTGGCTGCTGCAACACACAGTGACTGTTTTGCCTGGCTCGCTCCCTGGGTTTCTGGCTCTCTGTGGCCCTTGCTAGGTCAAGGGTTGGCTCTGGCTTTTGGTGATTGAGCTGGACAGGTACCTGATGAGAAAAAGCAGAGCTTGCTGTAGCTCAGACTTATGCAGTTCTGGGGCATCAGGAGAGGCACAACTAAAAGCACCATTTTCCTAATGTACGTTATACTTCCCCTGTTCAGACAGAGGCTGGGGTTGGCCTGTAGCTAGAGCAAATGTCGGTGCCTTGTACCGCCACACTGTCCAGTACCCCGTTTCAGGCTAACACTGATAACCTGAGCTCTTGATTTCTCTCATGCTGCCCCTTAGGGGAAGGGGAAACCCGTGTGTCCTCAGTTACGCTGCATGGTCCTTATTTACTGTCAGGCAGGCCTGTACTGTAGCCATGTCCAGCAGGTGAAGGGGAGCGAACTTGTTTGGAAAGGGTAAGGCAGTGCATCCCCAAGTTTGTGTTGTGCATTTCAGCCTTTGTGTGCTGAAATGCACCGAAGGCTGTGGGTGTCAGGCCCTAACTCTAGTGCCGAGGGCCTGAAGCGAGTGTAGCAGCAATGGCTTTAATTTGTTGAGTTTGCTTTGTCTCCCATAAATTACTCACTCTTTTATTTAAGTGCAATGAGTGCCTCACAAAGAGCAGGCAAGTCCCAACGCGAGCCTCCGAGCTGCATGCGTGTGTGTGTGACAGCGCCTGCCTGCCTGTTCGAAATGTCCCACGTGCTATGGGCAGAGCTCCAGCATGACAAACCTCTGTGCTCTGAGGGCGGCTTAGGAGCGTGTTCGGCTAATGACATCTGAAAACAGGATGGCTGGGAGCAGCAGCGGTGCAACCAGGGGGCTTTGAAAGAGAGAGGAGTCTTAATCCCCTCCGCTAACAAGGAAGCAGCAGCTGCCAAGGCAGCAACGTTTGGCAGGCTCTGCACTGCTGCTTCTGGGCTCATGTTGATGGGTGGCAGAGTGGGCAACGCGGCACAAATAGACACCTTGCCAGGGGCAGCTGAGGGGAGGGGCAAAGCGGGGGCATCTTTCTTTTTGCTTTCTTTTGAGTGACATGAGCTGCTTGGACTGTGGTGGGGTTGGAGGGACTGGGAAATGGTTAGCCCAGGCGCACGGTTCTGGGCTGGGCCTGCCTGTAGGAGCATCTCATCTGGCACTGCCAAGGCTGAGGAACAAGGCTGCAAGGTGATGAATGCTGTGAGAGTCAAACGCCTGCCTTCAGTGTCTGGGGGCCATGTGTGCTTTGAGGACAATCAGTCCCAGCCCTGCTTGGCAGGCAGGCAGATTTGTGTTGGGCCTGAGTATGGCCCTTTAAGGCAGGTTTCACTGTACCGGGATGAGACATGTAGGCAGCACATCAGTTCAGCGGAATTTCCTTTGCCTAGGTATAGCGGATCTATAGACACAGGCTGAACAGAGGACAGCTTTATTACATAGTGTAGAGGTGGGGATGTGAGCTGAGGTGAAAGGATGGCACATCCCTCTTTCCAAGTGGGCAGGCCTGGAATAATTCTTGTTTGGGAATACAGCAGTGGTGCATGAGCAAACTGTACTGCACATCCACTGGGGCTCTAGCTAATCTAGTATCTGTTTCTCCAGCCAGCAATCAGCACTGCAGGATCTGCTGTTCTGGAGCAGTGCCGCATCACACTTGGGCAGCGCTGGAATGCCCTGCTCAAAGCAACAGCCTGTGCATCTCATCCCAGGGGGTAGTCACGCCAGCCTCCTGATATGCAGCATGATGTGGGCAGATCCCTGCTAAAAGTCAGGTAAACAGCAATTTATGTCAGAATGGACTTGGGCTCTCTCCTGCCTGTTGGTTGGTTGCCCTGCCTGGCAGTGGGTTCTTTACCAGCCCGACCATGGCATAGGAGAGTGGTTCCCAGACTTGTTCCGCTGCTTGTGCAGGGAAAGCCCCTAGCAGGCTGGGCCGGTTTGTCCCTTGGCCTGCGCCACTTCCAGCAGCTCCCATTGGCCTGGAACAGTGAACCACAGCCACTGGGAGCCGCCATGGGCCAAACCTGCGGATGCACCAGGTAAACAAACTAGCCCGGCCCGCCAGAGGCTTTTCCTGCACAAGCAGTGGAACAAGTTTGGGAACCACTGGCATAGGACTTAAACACTGCAGTCTATAGAAGCTAGCTTGTGTAACCTTCCAACAAAGGTGCCTGCCTTTTCCCAACACCATCTCAGTCTCAGAGGGGTAACCGTGTTAGTCTGGATCTGTAAAAGCGGCAGAGTCCTGTGACACCTTATAGACTAACACGTATTGGAGCATGAGCTTTCGTGGGTGAATACCCACTTCATCGGATGCATGTAGTGGAAATTTCCAGAGGCAGGTATGTATATGCAAGCAAGAATCAGGCTGGAGATAATGAGGTTAGTTCTATCAGGGAGGATGAGACCCTCTTCTAGCAGTTGAGGTGTGAACACCAAGGGAGGAGAAATTTCCACTACATGCATCCGATGAAGTGGGTATTCACCCACGAAAGGTCATGCTCCAATATGTCTGTTAGTCCAGAAGGTGCCTCAGAACGCTTTGCTGCCTTTACATCTCAATCTCATGACTCCAGGAGGTCCCTGTTCTCGCTTGGGTAGGCTAGTCAGTCCTGGAAACACTGAAGGCACATGAATACACTTTACACATGTGAGTAGCCCCAGTGACTTAAGTAAAATTACTCACGTGCTTAAATGTTTGCAGGAGTGGGGGGCATCATCAGTAGCGCTCAGCTCCTCAACTCTTTTGAGTCCAGATGAAAACATCACTCAGGTGCCAATCGTGGCTGGTTAATAGAGAGGCTCTGCCCTGGTACTGGTATCAGTACCAGGATGGGGGTCTTAAGAAACCACAACCAATCAGAAACCTTTGAGAGCCTTAAAAATAAACAAGCCAGAGACAGACAAACCCAATGAATAAGGCAACTTCATAATGTGTTTGTTTGGTTGATTGTTTGTTTTTTTCCAGTTTTTATTGAGTGAAAATGTCAAACCTTGCATCAGTCATGCAAAAAAAAAAATCAAATAAATAAAACACATATATTAAATTTCTAATATCACTAAATTCAAGTGGAAAAATATTCAGTTCTTAATAATGCAGGTGCCGAAGAGACCAGATTCAAGTAAATCAGAGCACACCGTCCTGTTTAGGGTGGTTTATTTTCTTTTCACTTTCTGCATTTTTTTTGTCTCAAAACCTATATATATCTAGCTATATATCTATATATATATGTATATACATATAGATATATGCACACACACACATATATATGTGCATACATATTATTTTTATATTTATATATATACACATACATATTTATAAAACATTAAAAAGAGCATTGGTGGTTCAAGCATTAATTTCCCTCCCCCCTCCCATCGAAATAAAAATAAAACAACAAAACAAAACAAAACAAAATTACACATTTAAAATTCAAAATGAGCTAGCAATGGCTTATAGTCCTAGTGTGCAATATGGATATTACAAAAGGCTAAAATTCTCCCTCCCTTTTTTTTTTTTTTAAATCTTGGGGGGGGGGGAGGGGTTGTTTTGTTTTTTTGCTACATTGAAAAAAAGTTTAAAAATAAACTTTTTTTTTCTTTTTTTTTCTTTTTTTTTTACAAAATTCCTTCAACACAGACATTAATCCAGTTGAGTGTGTGTCTATTACGGCCTAGTTGATTTTTTTCTCTCTCTTCAGCAGCGAATGGTGGCAGAATCAGGAGGGTTTGTGTCAAGGGCCTTTGGGGTTTTTGTTTGTGTGTTTTTGAACAGACTGACTTAGGTAGGGGAGAGACAAGACCGAATTAGTCAGTTGAATTCCCTGGTCCTCAGGTCAGCAAGCTACTTTAAACACATGCCTAAATTTCATCATATGAGCAACCACACTGACTCCAGTGCTTAAAGTCATTCACAGCTTGCTGAACTGGAGTCCTGTACATGGCCTCAGTTCAGGACCGCACTTAAATCCATCCCTGTTCAGCAACTCCCCTAAGGATATGCTTAACTAGAAGCTCATGTTTAAGCCTATGCTTAAAGGCTTTGTTGAATCAGGGTCTTTATGTGGCAAAAAAGACTTGGTGGGTTTAACCCATCTTGATTTTTCAGTTGTAAAGAAAGAAAGGAAATGCAATCAGGGACAGGCAGGGTGGGTCAACCTGAAGCCCCATCTTGAGGTGGTGGGCACTCTCAGTGAGTGCAGTGCGGGGGTTCAGCTTGTTGCCAGATCAGGCCCTTGTTGGCCAGGCTGAATCTGGTACCAGCCTGTCCTTTCCCAGTGCCAGCTCCTGAAAATAAGAACTATCTAAGGTGGGTGGAGGCTTGGCAGGAAGAGGGTTTGATGTATGGGTCAGAGATGGGAGACAGCGATGAGTCATGCACACAGCTCCTGCTTGAGGTGCTGTGGGGTTGATGGTGGGGGAGGGAGTGGTGGTTGTCTTCTCACACCTCTGCCCTACACAGCTGCTTTCGCCTGCCACCTTATAGGATGCAGTCAGTGGAGGTGAGTGAGTTTGAGGCAAAATTGAAGATACAGGCTCATAGCTGATTTACAGCAGCAAGAAGAGGTCCCAGTGGAGCTGCTTTAAAACAGGGCTTGGCCATGTTCAATCACTAGCTGCAGGGAGCTATCCATCTCTGTTATCTTATCTCCTCCAGTGGCCCCCTCAGTCCTGAACACTCTTATGAGCGTATGGAGTTCTAAGCTTGTGATAGTTCTATTTAAGTAAATGGCAAAACTCTATTGACTTCACTGGTGGAAATTACACACTGCTGTGTGTATTTGCAGGTTTGGAGCCATGTTAGGACTAGAGGGTTTTCTATAGCACCCATCAAGCTAGTAGGTAAGTAAGTGCTTGGACAAGGGCAACACAGTATAAAACCTGCAGCTAAATGCTCTAAGTACAGCCAATCTAACCCATCCTGCTCTGGGACAACATGCCCCAAGTCCCTCTCTGTACCCACTGAGGAAGCTCTCTTCCTTATATTGGTAATGGGGGGGATAATGGGGGCTGTACTAGAAAACAAGAATCAGGCGTAGGGGGGAGTAACAAAAATAAAACCATATGAAAAATAAAAGCCACACAAATAACCGCTAGCAAACCCCCACCATGAACTACAAACTTCTTTTCACAACCGCCATTTGTTTGTTTCATCTCTACAAAATTCAAGTTAAAATTCGGAATCGTGCAGCTCCAGTCAGTGCTAGGAGTATGAAGACAGCCTCAAACCATGGGGTTAAGGCTCCTCCCCCCTGCTGCTCCCTACCAATAAATGCTAAAAAAACCCAAACCCTGAAAGAGAAAAAAAAATTGCACACAAGTAACCACATCTAGGCTCTAAGGGCTATCCAGAAGGCAGGCCCGTGTCCCTCCGGCAGGCATTGTTTCTGTTTGTTCTATATAGAATAACCTTTAAAGGAAAAATACTGTACAATCTTTTTTTTCTTACTTTTTTTTCCTTTTTCTCTCCTCCCCTCCCCGCTTTCCTTTTTAAGCATCATTATCTGAACATCTCCCTGCATTTAAACAGCCGAGGAGCTTATCTATCGTTCGGACCCAGATCCACGCTGGCTCTTTCTTTAGGGAAATAATAAGAAAACAACCCAAACTGCTTGAGGCCTCTTTCTGTGTAGGGTAGAATGAATGACAGGGATTCCTTGGGCTTAGGGGGTTTGTTATTAGAAAAAAATAATTAAAACAGAACAAAATAAACAAGGGCCAAGTCTTAGACACAAGGGAACAAAATGCCCAGCTGGTCTACACGCTGGCACTGAAATCACTGCATCAAGCGTAATTCCCACCTTTAGTCCTTCTAAGGCCAGTGCACACGTGTAGACAAGCTCTCTGTCTCAGGACTTGGGCGTCAAACAGCAACTGCCATCTGTGAGAATGCTGGATAGTCTCCTGTAGTGTGTGTGTGTAAACCCTTTACTGGCGGGGTCGGGGAAAGAGAACAGCGGGAGAGCTTGTAACCATTTGAGTGCTGTAGGTCTGTCCAGCTACCATGCTGCCGGCCTGGGTGCGATTCGCCCAGGTGGGGAGGCTTGACACCCTGCTGCACTGCATGTAGCACTGCTTGCCATGCCACAGGATAGCAGCCAAGGCTATTCGGGTGCAGGACCTGAGCAACCAATAGCTCTCCATCCAGCATCTGAGGAGAGAGCCAAGTCGTCCCACTGCCAACCCAGTGTCTGCCTTAATCCCCCCACCCTTTCTGTGTGGGTGGTGGCTTCACTCTCTCTTCCCTTTGGGAAATGCATTAGCCTTTGCACAGAATCTACTTGCCCACCCTCACCTTGAGGAGGAAAACACTGAGGATACACTGCTTGCTCATCATTTAAAAAAATCAGTCGCCCTGCGTCAGGGGGCAGGTGGCATTTAGCAAGGCATTGCTCTTCCGCTCCAGCTGCACCAAGGCAAAGGATGCTAATCTCACCCTCTGCTCCTGCCTCCATTCACAGCCTGCCTGAGACAGGGGTGCTTTCTCTGAAGCACCAAAAAGAGCCTAAACCTGGAGAAAGAGGGGTAGCACCTGGGGATGGGAGTGGGGGTTAAACCCCAGTCCTCCAGTGTGAGTGACAGACCCTTTAACCGCCATATGGCGAACTTCCCTACCATGACTGCAGCTATACCATTACCAGGAGATCAGCAGGAGCTGGGGGAGGTGACCTACAGCTGTTCCGACAGTTCTAGACAAAGGGAAGCTCAACAATATAAATAGCATTTAAAAAATTATTATTATTAATAATAATAAAGAGGCTCTGGAAGAACAGAGAAGTGTTCCATTCCCAGCCCCGCTGATTCATTAATGCTTCCTCATTTGTAAGACAATAAATACCCCCTCCCACCCTTGCTGTCTGGTGCATCAGTCTCTCCCATTTATTTAATGCCGGGGGGGAAAAGACACCCCTTCCCTCCCCCCTACACTGGTAAAGGCTTAGCTAGTTGCCTTTGTGCCACCAGTTCCTTCCACGTGCTTAAAAAAACCCACATAATTCTAAAATTTATCACCTGCCATCCCCGTACCTCCCTTCCGAGGAGTAGAGATTATTATTAGTATCATACAACTAAAAACATGGAAAAATAAAATCCAGAAATAAAAGAGGGGGGAAAAACCCACCCCAAAAGAAGGGGTCCCGAGAGTGGGCACACGCCCTACAATGGGGGAAGGAAAGGAGAGCAGATGTCACCCTCAGAGCTAGTGTCCATCTAGAAGGGTTTTGTGTCTCTGCATCCTGCCCTATCTTCTGTCATCCGCAGAATGAAGTGATGGTGCGCTGGCCCCATGCGACCATGTCTGTCCTGTTGAGCCCGTGGGGCCTCGTGCGTGCGGTGTGGAGTTCGTTTTGTTGCTTACCATCCCGGTGCTTTGTTCTCGCCTCATAAGGGGTCCTCTTAGTAATTTCATTTAAGAGCAAAACCAAACCTCCTGCTGTCTCTAAGGTTAAGGAGAAGCTGCTGGTGCGAGGGTGTGGGTTGGGGTCAGGGCAAGGGTGGGGTCCAGAGCAGGAGTGGGGGCTGACGTGAGGTCTGGGTTTGGCTCGCCCAGAGACCTGGAAGCATCGCTGTGGTCTATGGAAGTGGAGGCCTCCCCTGTTTCCCCATCCTCTTTAGTGGCCAGGCCCTCAGGATCGGGGAGTGACTCTTCAGAGTCTGTATTCAGGTCTTCCTCCTCGTCTTCGTCATCGTCATCATCGTCGTCATCCTCTTCATCATCATCATCCTCTTCCTCATTTATCTCCTCCTCCTCCTCATCCTCATCTTGGGATGAGTCATCTTCGTCCTCCACATCGCCAGAGTTGGATACCATCACCCCACTCTCGTGAGGGCTTGTCCCTGCTCTGCTGGGCAATGGGCCAGCAGCAGCCTCCGGTAGCTTCTTGCTGAGGTCCAAGGAGTCATTGAGGCCCACGCCAGCTGCGTTCTGCAGGAAGAAGAGGGAGCTGTTGGCATCAGTGCTGAGGTTGAGGGAGCTGTCCAGGTTGACGGAAGAGTTCTGGACGTCGTACTCCAAGGTGGAGTGATGGAGGCCCTCGGGGCCAGGTGAGATGGCTGGCAGCTCCCCCCGCTCCTGTTTCTCATGCTTGCGCTTGTGCGAGTCCATCTGTGACATGCCCACCACAGTGTGTTTGCAGCCAGGGTAGGTGCAGTGGAAGTGGGAGCACTTGAGTTTGTACTTGCAATCGGGCACCTCGCAGTCCACACTGGAGCTGAACTGGCAGAAGCCGGCAGCACTGATGACATCTTGCTTGCCATGGTGCTTGCGGTGGGCCGTCACCTTGGTGCTGTCGGTGCAGCGGAAGCCACAGCGCAGGCAGTGGAAGTGCGTGCTGTTGCCAGAGAACTGGCAGTCAGGGAAGTTGCAGCTCAGTGAGGACTTGAAGCGCTTGAAGTCATCCAGCACCAGGTTGTCGACGCGATCGTGGTGCTGGGCGTGCTTGTACATGTGGGTGCGGCCACAGAACTTGTAGCCACAGTTTTCCCGGGTGCAGTGGTAGTGGGTGACCTTGAGGGAGAACTGGCAGTTGGTGTCCTTGCAGTCCTCGTAGAGATCATAGCGTCGGAAACCCTCCAGCATCATCCCCTCATCCAGCATCTTGCGTGAGGAGGCTGTCTTGCGGCGCTTGCCAAACGGAGACATATCCTCGATGATCCAGAAGCGCTTTTTGGCCCCGGAGGCAGTTGGCATGGTGATGGTGTTCCCTGGGGACAGGAAGAGGAGAGTGGCGTTACTCATAGAGGGGCAGCAGGAACTCCTATCACCTCCTGTAACCAGCATTGTCCTTGCCAGGTTGGATCATACCCCGTATTCTATCTACCACCCATGGCCAATGCATGGTGCTGTAGGGGAAGTAGCCCGCCACCCAGTAAGTCTCTGGATCAGCCTTGTATCCTGCACAGGGGCTGGGGAAGGTGTGCTTATTAGCGCTCATTCAGTATTATGGCAGTAGTGAACTCGATTTCCTGACACACTCTACCCCCATGCTATTTATGTTGCTTGGCACCAGGAAATCCTTATAGTTGCCGCTCTTGTAGACATGATAATGTCCAAGTATCAGCTGCTGCTTCTTGTCAGGGTCAAAAATCTCCCAGCCTCTCCTGTCACTTTGTCCTCCTTCCCCAGGAGTAAGCTCATCCCAGCCCACAGAATGTGGCACTTTCATTGATTTGTGATTGCTCCTTTCACCCCAAACAATCCCCGAGTGCTTTATAAACTATACCCAGTGTCGTCCTCCCTGACTGCTGTTTAACAGGGCACAGCAACACGTTACGCTATTTAGGACAGGAAGTGGAGAAGACTCGCCACATCTAATTAAAACTGCAAGGGGGAATTTTTAGAAGCAGGATGCACTTTGGCCAGTATAATGTAACATACCACTGGTGAGCGCACACAAAGAGATGTTCAGGAGGGGTAATTCTCAAATGACTATCCATTAAAGTCTTTCCTTGAGCCTCAACAATCAGCCCGCTTGCCACTAAGGGACCAATGTCAGTTTCCCATCCTTGGAGATAGATAGGAGCCGGAGTCCCAGAGGACTGAACCTGATACCAAGAATTTGACCACCTTACATCCACATTTCCTTCCTCTTCTGCCCACTGGTTATTCCTCAGGTTGAATCATAGACTTTGAGACTTTACAGTCATGATCATCTAATCTGACCTCCTGCACATCGCAGGCCACAGAACTTCACCCACCCACTCCTATAACAGACCCCTAGCCTTTGGCTGACTTACTGATGTCCTCAAATCATGGTTTAAAGTCTTCAAGTTACAGAGAATCCGCCATTTGCACCTGGCAGTGACCCATGCCCCATGCTGCAGAGGAAGATGAAAACCCCAGCTCCAGATCCAATGTGCTCAGAGCAGGGCTTGGGGAGGTAAGAAGACTTTCTCACCAGGTGCAAAATGGTGAATTTCACTGGAAATTACAGTTTCCAACTAAAATGGGCCTTCCTGAGCTGCCATCCTGTTGAAAAGAGGCATGGTCTGTGTCAAGAGTGTCTGGGTCCCAGCACCAAAGCGGTTTGCATCCTGCTCTAGGAGTCTGAAGACGCACCCACTCATGTTTGAATGCTGTAAAGTTCTTTTGCTGACTGTAAGCATGTACTCAAGGTAGTGGATTCTGGTTTTACCATGTCAGCCATGGGAGGGCCTCAAATGATGCCCCTTGAAGCTTGGATGGTGCTTATCAAATAGAGTCTCCAAAATGGTGAGTACCATTGAATGCTGAGGAACAGCACAAGACTGAAAACTTGGGAGACAGAAGAGTTCAAACTCTCCATCAAGCAGGGACAGCATGGACAGCAGTAGGCCAAACTCCCCCGCAAATGCAATGCCAACATCCCTCTGGAGTGAGCCCACACCTAGGAGAGCGAGGCAGAGGACAGAAGTCTCACGTGCCCATTCAGGTTGCATGGTGTCTCTGGTGACACTGGGAACAAAGGAGACAATTCACGGTGATGGCTGTTAGTGATGTTCACTAGGAACTGGGCGAAGCCCCCTTACACTGATGTAATCTGCACCTCTAACTAGCCGCCATAGAGAGAACGCTCCATCGCTATCAAGCCCAACCAGATTCAAAGCAGTGACTTCAAGGTTACAGAATCCCTCTCCCATTAGGGTCCAGGTCCCCCAAAGCAGACACAAATCTGTGCTTGTGGGTGGCGAGGCACAGGAGCGCTCTGCAGGCTGCACTCTGGTGCTGGTATAGGACACTGGTCTCCAGGCCAGTTCCTTGCTGGACTCCCATTTTGGGGAGGGGAAAAAAAGGCTGCAAGAGTCTAGTTACTGGCCTGATTCTAGATCTTATTTATGCCACGATAAACCAGGAGTAATTCCATAGTTTGGGGTTCAGACACTGGATGGCAATTTGGAAGACTTGGTTCAATTCCTGGCTCTGTCAGATTCACTGTGTGACTGTGGGCAAATCATGTAATCTCTGTCTCAGTTGCCAGCTCTTCTGCTAGTGTCCCTTTCTCTCACCCTCTTTCTCTATTTCGAGTGCAAACTCTTTGGGCAGGAACCATCTCTTCCTGGGTGTATACAGCCCCTAGCATAATGGGAACTCGATCTCCTTTGAGGGCTCTAGCTGCTGCTGTAAAATAAACAATAAACAACAACAGCAACATAGAAGTCATGGAGTTACATTGGGGTAAAGCCAGTGTAAGGGAGCAGAGAATGCGGCCCCATGTGTCTGTCTTACAAAGAAGTATTAATACACTATTGGTTTTAAAGAGGTGGGTACATTACTGAATAACCCCTAGCACATGAACAACACTATATTTTCATAGCACTCTATACAGAGTAACTAATTGAGCGTTCCACTGTCTCTAAGACATTATACCCATAATACTGATGAGCTAGGCGAGGCACAGAGAGGTTAAATGACTTGCCCAAGGACACTGATGGCTTGTCCTCACTGAAATGCATGTTTAGTTAAACCAGTGCAGTATCCCCCTGCCAGTATGGACACATACTTTACTTTAATGTGACAGTGGCTTGTTTTGGTTTAGCTTATGACAATTTTGAATCAGTTTGGTTAAGCCGGGTTTATTTCAGCTCAGCTTAAATGAAGTCTCCACCCAGCCTTTTGCACCAGTTTAACTAAAGCTGTTTAAAATCACATATTTAATTAGCCTAGTTCAACTTCCTTGCATAGGGTGTGTGAAGATAGAGAAGAACCCAGCGGTCCTGATTCTGTGCGTCTGGCTCTAATCGCTACACTGTGCTCATTCCCTAATAACTAATTAGAGGCAAACATGCCTCAACAAATTTAGGCCGAAGCAGGTCTCAACTGTAAGTAGCTCACAGTCAGCCTGTCCTGTCAGCAGGGGATGATTTTATACAGTACTTTTCACCTATCAGTGTCAGAAAACTTTAAAAAGTATCATTATCCTCATTTTACAGATGACGAAACTGAGACAGAAGGGTGATGTGATTTGCCTGTCAGAGGAGTTCAGTTTTGTGACTGTCTGTCTGTTGGACCACACTCCTGCTGTTGGGGTGAAATTCACCCCTCTGCAGAGGATCACCACACATGAAGGCATAATTTAAATCCCACTTAAGCAGTCAAAATCCCCATGAAGCTCTGGGCAGGGCAATGACCACTGTTTGGGAGTTTCAGACCTCTGCATGCTTACACTGTGCCTGGCTGGCAGAGGGAAAGGATAGCTCAGGTTTCTGAGCTGTGGATCCTTTTAAAAACATACTTTGCCAGCACAAATATGGTTCCAATTAACCGAGAAGGAGGCAGGCTGGGAAAAGAGGGCCAAATTGGGCACACCCTGAAAAGCCATTCCCAGCGGGTATAAAACTCCCCCATCTGTGATGTCCCTGAGCTCTGTCATGTAGGAAACACTGAGGGCCAGAGGTTTGAAACACTGAGGGCCAGAGGTTTGTTTGTTTGAAAACCAGCCTTACTTTCTGCAGCTGTAATTGGTGGATGTAAATAACTGTGGGTTCAACTGAGATGCATCGTGTCAGAGGCATCACCTATGCCCCTGAGACCCCAAAACATGGGATAGAGAAAGCCAGTCCCAAGCTCATGGTGCACATGGGAATGGCCTGTAGTGATGTGTAGCAAGGGCTGGGAGCTACTAGACTGGATGGCCAAAGAGCTCTAAACCAGCTTCCAAGTCCTGTTATGCGATATGGTCAACATGTTGCGTTTTGGCCACCTAACAGGAGGAGGGGGCTCAAAAATGGCAGGTTTCATTACAAATGTTGCTGTTGGATTTGGGTTGGGATTGATGAGGAATTGCTTCTGGTCTTGTGAATTTTTCACAGCGATTTACTGTGCTTTCGGATACCTTTCTTGGGCATGTTCACAGCATGACATTATTATCCCAGCAGTGGAAGGGAGGGTGTATGTATGTGTCGGGGAGCCCTTGGACAGAGTTAATCAAGACAGAGAGAGACACAGTGATGTCTTCTCCATTTATAACTTAACAGAACTCAAGGGGTGGGAAGAAACTATGGGCATGGGGAGCTGTGACTCATAGATAAAGCACATAACAATTACCTGCTGCATCCTGAACTAGGGGAACATCACTTTTTACTGGAGTTGGAGTGGCAATGATGGGCGAGAAACCAGGTGTGCTGGTGGCAGGCATGACAATGCCCCTGCTGGATCCAAGAGTGGCACTGAGCAGAGAGTATGAGAGACAAGATGGAGAGAAGAGGTAGGGGAGGGAGGGGAGAGGAGACCTGAGCAAGGCTTGTGAGAAAGATGGAGGCAGAGGAGGCGGTGGAGGTTGTGGTGCATTGTGGGTAGCGTCATCGGCAGCAGCAGCAGTAGGAGGAGGAACCAGGCAGCCTGGAGAATGTGGAGAGAAAAAAATAGCAGAAAAAACAAAACAAAAAGGAAAAACAAAAGAACTGAAATGAGAACCCAAGAGTGGAAGCAATATGATGAAAATGGAAAATACATTCACACACATACGAAACAGAACTGTAACAGAGAGGAGATGGAAGATGTGTGATTGACAGCAGCAGCAGGAGGAATGGTTGTCACTGCAGAAAACAAGGAGTGGCCTCAACTGCAGGGGGTGGAGCCACCTGGCTTCCAAAAAGAAATTCCTGCCCTGTTTAGTCTGTCTGTTCATCCACGTGGCACCAGCGTGCACCAGTCTGTGGCTGAGAGGACTCTGTCCTAGGGTGTTATCCCAGAGGCTTTTGGATTCACTCATAACATGGTTATTAGTCAGTGGGTTGTTCTCCGGGAGATGTGACTGATGGCTCCGATGGTGCAGTTAGTTAACAGAGAATCCTAGGAGCTGCTGCCCCTCTAAACCCTCTGGAGGAGCTTTAGCACTGTGTGCAGCTGTTGTTATCATGGAATATTTATGTCAGGGTAGCATGCAGAGGTTGTGTTAGTGCCCCGTGTGATGTGAGAGGTCAGGACATCTTCGTTAGTCTTGCCCCCACCCAGTGTCGGTGGGAATCATTCATTACTCTTATTCATTACTGTTTAAAAGTAATGGAGATGAACAATCACCCCAGCCCAGAGGTCTGAGCTGAACCCCCTCAGCAGAGAAATGCTGGGCTCAAGTTGTCACCTGACCTTTAATTTAATCAGTGTTGGAAGGGAAAGTAGGAAAAAAATAAGTCTGAAACTAAGGGCCCAAAAGACAATAAATGTTATAAAGAGACTCAGAAACAAGTTGCCCTGGGGAGACTTCACAGAAGGCTTTCCTGGAATACTAACAGGCAGCCAGAGGTAAGGACAATTAAGGGATCCTTACCCACCTGCTTTGGGGTATTAGAGATGAGTTCTGTATCTGCCTGCCGAAGAGAGAATCCCATAATTTATGGAAGTTAGGCATGGTCAGGTCTCAATCCTCAAGATAGGAAGGGATGTTAGAGTTTGCTTTATGCATTCTTTTCTAAAAGAGGACATGACACCAGGGGATCTCCTCTGTGCATTGCTCTGATAAGGAGGTAGTGACATTGGAGGTTTTCTTTTCTGCATCACCACTCGTAAGGGGATAGGAGCTCAGTGGACTGCTTTTATAGGTCACTTCCTGAGAAAGTGATGGCAGAGGTTATCATTTACTTACACATCACTTCCTGAAAGAGTGAAGCCAGAGGGTCTCTGTTGTCCAGTTTATTGAGCATTAGGAGTGCAGGGAAACCTCTGACTTCTAGATGTGGCACAGAGAAACACAAAAGATACTGGGGGAAGGCAAGGAGCAGAACAGCAAGGGAAATCAACTTTACAGCCCTAATGACTCGACAGCTCTGATACAGATATTGAGCCGTTCAATTATTCAAAAAGGTCCAGCTCCGAAAGATAGGACAAAAACCTCTTCAGAGGGAGAAAAAGAAGGGAGTGTCAGGAGTTAAGGGACAGCCCAGAACTATGTGGAGATGACTCCCTCCCTGTGAATGATGTGGGGGAGCTAGCTAGCGTAAGGTGATATTCTGCTGAGCCAGGGGCTGACACCATGTGTCAGAAGGTGCAGTTTCTCCTTGGCGTCTGGCTGGGAGTTTAGGGTTCTTGGCAGCAGAGACCTGCAAATCTATTTCTCCCCTGCTGCCCCTTACCTGCTGATGTGCTTTCATTGCCCACTGGAGTGCTGGAGCAGCTGCGGTCCATATTGGAGGATTCAGAGGAGATGCCTCCAGGGCTACAGCCAGTGTAATCCATGTACTCATCTGTTTCAGTGTCCATCATGCTTTGGGGTCCCTGAAAGGAAGCTGGGGTTCCTGATGAAGCTGGGCTGGGTGCCAGGCTGCCAACGTGGGGGAGATTTTCATTTCTTGAAGTGTGGCCAATAACCTGCAGCAAGAAATGAAGACGGGGACTTTTCACACCAAAAGCGAGATGTCAAGACCAAAGCCATCTGTTTACACGTTTAGTTTTCTCTGACACTGTTCTTCAGGGATAGTTGGAATATGTTGGCAAGTGGATCTCATGGCACTGAGGCCAGGAGAGTGAATCCTACCTCAGTCAGAGGCTGGCAGTGGTAATCTTGGCACCAGTATCCTAGTGTGTGGATTCTCATGCATTCAGATGGGAGTGTGTACATTGGCACTGGTGCCCTAACGTGTGTATCCTACTATACTTAGAAGTTGGGGGTGTGACATTTAGCACTCCTGCCCTGGTTAGGTGGAGCATTCAGAGATTAGGCATGTGAGTCTTGGCTCTAGTGCCGCTGGGAGGGTACCCAGCAGCACTCAGCCCAGTGTCGTTCTGCAGTGAGTAATCAAAGGTGCATCACTACATATGTATCTGCAGCTTAAATAACCAGTGGATTCACCTGCGTGGGAACTCGGTCAAAGTTTTTCCCCAGCATCCTCCTCATGTGCTTCCTGGCATGGGATGTCATTTGGTGCTTGAGCAGGAAGGAAAACTGGCAGCCCTCTCGAATGCAGTGGAAATGGCTGTTCACCTGGTTATACTTGCAACCTGCAGACACAAAACCAGTACAAATCTGGTATGTTAAAATAGCAAGAGAAAGGGTTGTATCAGCACACACTGAAGGGAGCACCAGATTGCTGCTGTATTGAATCCTGATGGTCTGAAGTGCTCTGTGGATTCTTCAATGACATCCCCAGACCCAAAATTAAATCCTTCCCAAGCTGAGTAATGGGGAGAAAGGATGTAATTGTTTTAGACACAGGAAATGGGCTTAAGCCACAGAGTACCACCACCATCCCTCTTGTGACAGAGGGGACAAGGGGAAAATGTATTATTAATGTTGGTTATGTGCATTATGCCAGCACCTAGAAATCCCAATCCTAGACCAGGACCCAGAACAAAAAGACAGGTCCCGTCCCAAGGAGCTTACAACTGAAGTTGAAAGTAAGAATAATATCCAGGATTGTTCCATGCTGGAAACAGCCAGCTCCTTTTGATCTGTGTGCTCTGGAAGCAGAATGATAGTCCCTTTAACACCCTGGGCCACGAGGCTCCTCCATTCCATCTCCAACTTTCCAGCTCTGACCAGTGCATGCTCCAAGGCCAAATGTGGAGAAGCCAGGAAGCGTTTGTTGCTACTCCTGGTTTGGTGACCTAGGGGCTGGTACCAGGCTGAGAGTAATGGAAACAGCTTACATGGATTCTCGCATGATGGACCGGCCTCCAAGGAGAATCCATTATTTTCCAAACAGCCCCACTAGTGTTTTCTTTATGGGCAAATGCTGGATTCTGCCTCACACACAGGCTGCCTCATGCAAATTATAACAAATCTGTGTGGCTGATTACCAGACAATCCCCAGACCATGTCCTGTAGCTGAAGTATAGCTGGCTGCAGTAAAACCATAGACATGTCTACACGCTGACAGAGACGTACAGTTGCACACCTGATGAAAACACACTCACAAACCTCAACACAGGCACTTGCTGTACACACAAACACAACACAGACCTACAGAACAACAGACACACTTGCATACAGATGCAGGAACACAGCTAGCTGCCCACATTGACACACACATGCCTGTATGGAGACATACACAGACACTCATTTACAATCGCGTGGAAAGACATTCCTACATGTACGTGCATCCCACAGTGCCCACACACGCAGTAGACATGCCATTGCCAAACAGCTCCTGAATCATTCGCCCTGTCTTTAAGGCGGAGATGGTGCTTTATGTACATGCCAAGTTTGTGTTTGTTTAGATATTCTGCCCCTCCTCCCCCCACGCGCCTACCTCATCTGCCCTCCCCAGCATGTTGTGCTGTTCTTTGGGATGAAGAACAAACAGTGCTGGCGGGACTGAAACAGTATCAGCAAAGGGCAGGTGAAGACTTGCCCGTTGCTAGGGCAGCAGGGCAGGCTGAGTGTCATATATCATCGCCCTGCTTTGTCTAGCCCCAGCTATCACCTGAAACACCAAAAGTTGAGTAAATAACAGCAACTGCTCAATCTCCTGACATTTGTAAACTGAGACCCAGGTAAGGACCAGCCTTGGTGTGTTGACACCTGTTGCCTTGGTTACCATGGACGACATCGCTCAGGCATACATTTTTTATGAATTAAAAACTGAAGGGGAACACTTTTGTTCTGGCTGTCACAGGTTTGTATTTTTTGGCCGTTGACTCCCCCTCTCCTGCTTCTCAACGGAGTACCAGGGGTAGTCAATAGGCAGACCGCAGGCCAAATCCGGACCACCAGATGCTTTTGAATGGACCCCAAAATCTCTTTAATTTACTCATTGTTATTCTTTTATTATTTTTTCTGGAATCTGGACCTTGCCTATACCTTGACATAAAATAATTGACTGCTTCTGGAGTAATCCGTTCCCAGGGAGCAGTAGGAAAGGACAAGAGGCTGAGCTACCCTGCTGAGGCCAAACGTCCCACCAGGGCTGACTGGGCAGGCTGGTTTCCTTAAGCCAGAAATGAGTAATGGGCATGTGAGTCCCATGCAGTGTGGTGGAGGCTCTGGGGCACTGTCTGTGAGGAATTCCCTTAATCCAGTGGGCTGGACTGTGGTTCCAGCGAGCTCTCTGTGGGGTAATTGTTTCCCCTGCTTTTTGCTGGATGTTTTTAGGCACTGATATTTCATAAGTGCTTTGGTGCTACCTGACGAATCTAGCTAGCGGGCAAACCAAGGCGCCCAGCACCGTGCCTTGTATCAGATATTTTGATGAGCTGACACTCCAGTGGAAGGCTGGCACTGAAAAAAGCTACCACAGAGGCCAGGGGGGTGGAATATTTATCCTTTGGCTTTTGATATACAGGCCTGGCAATGCGCATCAAAGAGTTGCATCTCAAACTGCTTGGAATCAGGCAAAATAGCTATTGGGAGGTGTGAAAATTCCTTCTCACAGGAGGGAGGAACAGTCATCAAAACAGAAACATTTCTCACCATTCTCTGCTTGCTCCCAGACTGAAAACATTCTCTGCCCAGCCCACTCCAGTCCAAAACAAGCAGCAAGTTCAGCAGAGCACATGGTGCGAGAAAAGGCCTCGAACAGTCAGAAAGGGGGAAGTTGCTCCTCCAGAGGCCTGGTCGTTCCATCCAGAAGAAAGGGGAAAGGCATTTTCCACTAGAACTACAGGCTGCCTTCTTTGAGCAGGAATGAAGAGGCCTTCCAGCCCTCTCCTGCCAGTGTGGAGATGGCCATAGCATCTAAGCTAACAGGCCCCTTGCCCCTGATTACAACACTGGGGATACAAGCTGGAGCCTGTCCAGCCAGGGCAGAAATGGATCTCATATACTCCAATATTTAAGCACCAAAGAGAACCTTAGAGGAGAAGTTAGGGGTTGTGCCCCGCCATGTGCAGAGTGTGGGGGTTGCTGTATCTCCCTTTAACTCTTTGTATCTTTGACATCTGTCAGTTTGTGGGTCAGCTATAGCAAAGCAGTGCGGTCTACGGTTTAGATAGGGTCTGGGTGCCATTACGCCTGGCTTCTGTTCCTGGCTCCAGAAGGCAGTGTTCTGTAATGGTTAGAGCTGGGGCTAGGAGACAAGATCACTGAGTTCTGTTCCTGATTTTGCTATTAAAACTTACAAAATGACTGTGGAAAAATCAACCTCTGTGCACCTGTAAAATGGGGATGATCATTCTTATCTAATCAATCTCCGTGTCAAGTGCTTTAAGGCCCACTCTTGTTCAGGATCATATAAATGAACACTTACTACAAATAAACTCACAGGAGTGAACTGACTAGGTGGCCATTGGGGGATGGAGAAGCCTAAGTGGGTCATTTTTATACCTATTTGGGCTACCCCACTCCAAATTGGCCAACACAGGGTCACATGATCTAAAATACATCATTGATAGAGGATGCAGAAGTACTACAACTATAAACATTGAGGGAAAATTTCACTTCCATTCTTCAAAGATGAGATAGGGTCAAATGGTCCCGTAAGCTAAACTACTGGTGCCTCTTCCCAGAGAGAATATGAAAAATATTGTCAAAGGAAGGTTTATGATTACTGGAGTCTCTAGTGTATCAGGAGAATGGCTACACCCTTAGACTGAGAAAGCAACCCAGAGACCGAGTATGCTATCAGCGTGAGCTGTCAGGCACTATAGCCCATGGCTTGGTTACAGGATGAATAGGGTGGGTTTACCTAGCCTGCCGCACTCTTCCCGTTTGGTGAAGTACTTGAAACCATTGGCTGCTCTTCGCTCTGCCTTCTCATGTTTCTTCACATGCCAGGGCAGTTTGGTGGTGATGTTGGTCACAAAGTAGCAGCCAGGCCGAAGACAATGGTAATGGCCCCGCATCCTGAATTCACAGTGCTGTAGAGGAACCAATGAGACAGGTTGTTTTAGACTTATCCAACAACCGTGCTCTCAGTTGCCTGCTTCAACTTGCTTTCTCTCTGAAGGTCACAGAGCTGTTAATGTCACAGGAGGGCAAGACCTCCAGTTCCATGTCACACACTGTCCATTCTTCAAGGGGAACAGTACATTTGCTCTTCATCTGGACATTTATTTTCAAACCATAGGACTTGGGAAACTAGTCCACTAACAGGCATCCTTTGCCCATATTCAACCTCATTTGCCTTTGTTTCATTTCCTCTCCCACCCAGACAATTTCCTTGCCTTACCTGGCGTTTACACTAAAAATGGTCCAAAATCAACACCTTCCCACACCCCTACTCTGAACAAATACAAACTGCCTATATTTTGGTCTGGAGCCAATTTCCCAAGTCTTGCTCTCTCTAGTTTATCCCCTTCAAATAGCTCTGTGCATCAGAGGCCAGATTCATTCAGTGGTTCAGCAGAGTCACGTTAGGGATGACTTGGCCCCAGTTTGTTTTCCTGTCTTTGCCAGGCTTTTACCTTTTCCTTTTCTCCATGGGCACTCTTCTTGGATTATTCTTACCTGGTTTGGACAGAGACACTGCAGTGAGTAGTAAGCAAACTGGTCTCGCACATTCACCAGGTTGTTGTTGGGGTTGATGTGGTCCAGGCAGTGGGACTCTGCTTTCCCAGAAGTTTTGCACACGTATTTGCAGTTCCCGAAGAGACAATGGAAGTGGAACTTGTTGGCATACTTGCAGTCCGTCGCCAGACAGGGGTCACTGGAACACAGCCAAAATCCAGACATCATCGTCATTTCTTCCCTCACACCTTGGCTTCTTTCCCAACATTCACTCATTTAATTGAGGGGTAGCCCAAGTGCAGCCTATGGGCCACGTGTGGCCCACAGAGCTCCCATGGCTAGCCTCGTTAACATGGAGCTGCAGCCTGCAGACATGATCAGCCCCAGCAGGCAGTGCATGCTCTTGACAGGAGTGTGTGAAGATGGAGCACTGCATGCTGGGACCTAGGACCTGTTGACCCCACATTCTTCCTGTTAATGGATGAAGAGAGCTGTGCTTGGCTCCATTTTTTGCACAGATTAGGTGAAGCACTTGGGCTGCACGTTGCAAATTGCCAAGGTAACTCTCGGCTAAGAAATTGGTGCAACCTTGATTTATTTGATGACCTAAATGGCCTTGGTGCCTCTCCCAGGGCAGTCATGTTCCATTGTTTTATGGCTGCAGTTTGTGAACTCTAAGGGCTTGTCTCCACTGCCCCACAGTTCAGACTATGGGATGTGAATTGCAGTGCACAATAGCTGTGTTGTTACTCTTCCAGGTGAATGCTGCAGGCGCAAACGAAAAGGTACTTGTTTAAAGAGGACTATGTCACTGTCACTGCGAACTAGGTACCTCTTAGGTTGCACAAGCAGTGTCCACACGGGGGAGTTGCAACGCAGCACGTGTGTTCGTGTGGCGATTCATATCCCCATAGTTCAAACTGTAAGGCCATGTAAATATAGACTCCGGGGAATTTCTAGGGCTTAGTATATAAGATGGCCAAACATTTGTCTTGTGCATTCAAGTCACAGTTCCCAGTGCTACCTGCCCTGCTACAGGAACTTCCTGTAGTAAGCTTGCTTGAAAGAAGACATAAGTGGATCAATTACTGGCCCAGAGAGACATGGCCTACCAGCCTAAGCACATGATGGAGAGCCAAGAGCTGCAGTGTTCTAATCCCAGATGCAGCTCAGATTCTTTCATTGGCCCTGGGCAAGTCACTTAACCTCTCTGCCTCTTTTTCCCCATCTGTAAAATGGAGACTTGCCTGCTTCCCAGGAGTGTTATGAAGCTTAATGAATGTTTACAAAAGACTTCAAAGCAGAAAACTCATAAAGGTGCTAAGCAGTGGTGTTATTTTACAGCTGCACTTAGGCAAATGCTTAGCCCCCGAATTACCTTGTAAATAACAGCAAACAACACTGCAAATGGGAGCAAAGCACTTCAGGAGACCTACCACCCTTTCACAGCAGCCCAGCTGGGATGCCAAAGCTCTTCCAAGGCAGGAAGTGATGGTATCTGCTCCCCTCCCCCCATTCCTGGTTTGATCAGAGAATCTGAGCACTTCTTTTTCTCACTAAAAACGATAAACTGGAAAAAAAGAAAGATGCGCTGCCAGTCCAAGATATAGATTTGACATTCTAACAAAGAGGCAGCAGGTGTTACTGTGGGCAGAGCCGAGAGCAATTTCCTTCCCAGGGGTCTGTACAAACCCATTCCTAGTTAGCTTTGCAGACCTCAGTCCTTGCTTTGAGCGAAACATAGCTGGAAACAGCAAGTTTCACCTTGTTTCAGGTCAAAGAAATCACTCACTAAATTTTCCCTAGGTTTCATCACATATTGGCCCAATTTTGCCCAGACTCATCCCAAATCTGGGCCAACTTAGCATCAAACCCAGACCAATTTCACCAAACTTTTTGCAAACATTGCCTGAGTCTAGCTTTGCAACAAAGCCTGGAACCAGGCAACCAGGGTTTCTTTCTGAAGGATTTGCAGTGCTCTGACCCATACCATTTGGCCTCAATCACAATGCAAAGCCCAGTACCTTTGCTTTCACACCTCTGGAGGTACAGCAAAACTGAGACATGTCAGCAGGTTTACCTTCCCCCTGCCGACTTCATCTAAAAGGATTCCCAAACATGTTCAAACATTTGGGATCATTGCTTTTCTGCAAGATTGGGGGAGAGGCAGAAGTGCTGAGAACACCCTGGGAAACGGAATAAATTGCCTCTCATTGGATCTGTCTGTCACCCAGCCACAGGGTGAAAGCCTCAGGTGGACATAGAGTGGTTGATCAAGCACTGAACAGAGGTAAAGTGGGGAGGAAGAAGCCTCTGTCTACTCTCTTGCGGCTGAAGAGGGCACATGGAGGCTCCTGGGGCAGCCAAGAAATCATCCCCTTGTTACCCAAGGAACTCACTTCTCCTGGAACTGAAGGAATCCGGGTTTGACCTGAGGCTTAGCGTTCTCTAGGGAAGTTGTTGCCAAGGGTGAAGTTGCCAGGTTAGGCACCAATGCTGGGATCTGAGGCATCTGGGGTATGGTGGAAGCCAGCTGCTTCCAAGCTAGCAACGTGGGAGCAGAGGGCACAGTCGCTGGGCTCGGAGTGGGCACATCCAGGGTGGGAGCGCTTGCCACAGTGATGGAAGTAGTGGATGGCGATGAGAGGGCCAAGGAAGTCTTGGTCTCTGCAGCACTTGGGAAGGGAGACTCAGAGTTTCCTTTCACAGCTCCACCCTCTGTTCGGAAGTGAAAACTGCAATGAGAAGAGACAACCGTTCACATTAGAGAGAGCAAGTGCGCGCTGCTGAGTCCTTGACTGAAAAAAGAGCAGATTATGGAGAGGCTGGCTAAGTGGTGACCAAGGGTCAGGGGAACATGAAGACAAGCTCAGAGTACATGACAGGTGTAAACCATGACCAAAATTTTGAGATGTGCAGTACAGCTGTTGAGCAGCCCCAGCTCCCATGGACTTTAGGTCCCCCCAGGATCTGGCCACAAACAGGCAGAGGAATTATTTAAGGAGGCACATGAGGGTGTAGCTAGGAGCAATGGGCTAAAATTGAGGTGGGCCATTTAGGTCTAAAATCTTCCTGCTGTGAGAGCCATGAGTCTGTGAAGGCATGGGAACCCCACTGCTTGGGACACTGGTATACAGGCTGAAAAAAGCAGTGGAAATGCAACAGGAAACAATCCTGCCCTGGATAGAATCGATGGCCTCTCAGGTCTTTCCAGCTCTGTTTTCTCCGAGTTTCCTTCCATTTAAAACTATCCAGACTTCCACAGTCATATGGCCACACCGTGAAGTCCTGGTTCAGTCCTTACTTGAGCAAATCTTCCATTGACTTCAATAAGAACTGTGCTTGAATAGGGACTGCTGTAAGTGGCCCTTGGAAGTTGGGGTAGAAAATATCTCAGACTTTCTAATCTCTCTGCCTCCAGATAGTGCAGATGGAACTTGGGGCCAATCCTTCCTTTGCTGCTCTCGTTATAGCAACAATGGGGTCAAATCCCAAAGTCCTTCTTTATGCAAGACTCACACTAGAGTCTGCTGGAGTTCTGGATGCGGTACAGACTTCAAGATCTGGCCCATATGTGAGTACTTTTTGGCTTCCTCAGTCTTCCCCATCCACTGCTCTCCAAAGTACTCTGAGGGTGACAAGAAGGGCCACAGGCTATATTGCCCATGCTGAGAGGGATGTTACGGCTGGGCTGGCTGAATCCTTAGCTCCAAGCCCCCTGCCTACACTGCAGAGAAGATCTTTAAAGCAAAGAGAGCCATAGAAATAGGGACCTAGAAAGCAGTTTCTCTCCTGTGTTGGATAATCAGGGAAGGTGCTTGTTAAACGGGATTTGCAGAGACAAATACAGTGGGCACCATTAAAAATGCAATATTTGCTACTCTGCAGTGACTGCAGCGCTGCCAACACCACTCCAAGAAAGGTGCCGGGGCAGTGAATAGCGGGTTTTTAACGGTGCTCCCATCTGTCTTTCCTATGTTGATAATTCCTATTGCACAATTCTACAATGCTGGGATGCTGCGTTCCTGGTGCACAGTCTCCTGGGCAGCTTAGGGGAAAACCGGACTGGCCACTTCTCAGCCCTGCTGACACTGCAAACCAGATGACACACACATTTGCCAAAGGCTGAGCACAACGCCGGTGCACACTTATTGTGAGTCACTGTAAAATTAAAGAGCATGCCCAGCTATTCTGCAGGCAATTCAGCCAGATATGTTTAAAACAGGCCTGTGGATACTCCAACTGCTGCCCTCTCAGCCAACATGCAAACCCACAGCCCCATTCATAAAGGCAGTTACAGAATGGACCCCCCAGCCCTGATCCAGGCTGTGTACACTGTGTGACTTTTGGGTTTCCCTGGAGCGTGTCTCTGGATTCTTGAACCTCAACTTACTTGGCATGTTTGATGGCCCCATCCAAGGTGCTGAAGAGGGCACCACATTCCTCCACCACGCAGTGGAAATGCACTTTATGGAGGAAGTCGCAGTGGGCGTCACAGAAATCCTTGGTACCAAACCTGGCCAAAGGAGACAAGCACATGGCTTACAAAGAGCCCTTTGGTGGCAGCATCATTTGAAGGGAATTGTGGGGAAACAAACTCGCATGAGTTTCTAGCATCAAAACTTTTCTTTTTAATTGCCTAGATCCAAGAAGCTGGACAGGCCACAGCTCTGATGTCACTCTGTGTGCGCGCGCAAAGGAAATCTCTGGCACGATTGCTCAATTACAAGAACCTGGCATGTACCTCAACATACAAATTGGGAGTCTTAACTCTCTCCTGTTGAAGTCAATGGCAAAACTAGCATTCACTTCAATAGGAGCAGGCTGTGGAGTTTTCCTGAAACAAACGATGAAGAGTAGTGAAGTTCTAAAGCATCTGTGCACAGAAGCAGTGGGCCTGGGGAGCAAGAAAGAAGATGCAAATGGAAGGGGATTCTGACCTAGGGAGCACCACTCAAACTGAATGGGATGATTCTCACAGCTGGAATGGCACTAGGAGTGCCAAAAAAGGAAGAAATGTGGGGGTGAAGCCAGAGGTCAAGGTCTGAGAACATAAGAAGTACAAACCAAAGACTAACAAGACAGGAGGACAGTGAGAATGAGTAACTCTGGCCAATTCCAATCAGACTTGAAACTTGAGGTGGGTCCAAAGCCACACGCTCTGACTCGGAAGGCATTGAAGGGCATGGGAAGGGGTTGAATCTAGAGCCAAATGTCCTGGCTTTTCCACATCTCAACTTGAAACCACAGCGTAGCACCTTTGCGGGGGATTGTAACTTCTCAGATGTCTACTGTGTAACAAATACAGCTCAACAGGCATCATCAGAAAGTCTCAAAATTACACAGGAAGAGACCATTACCTTTTATGGTAACGTGCTCTTTGAGATGTGTTGCTCATGTCCTTTCAACTTAGGTGTGTGTGCCCACCCCATGCACCGGCACCAGCACCGGAAGTTTTTCCCTCAGCAGTATCCGTATGTGGCATATGGACATATGGAGTGGCCCCCTCCACCCTCAGTTCCTTCTTGCTGGATACTCCAACAGTGGGGAAGGAGGGCAGGTCGTTGAATGAGCAATACATCTCGAAGAACACCAGTTACAGAAAAGGTAACTGTCTTTTCTTCTTCGAGTGATTGCTCATGTCTGTTCAACTTAGGTGACTCCCAGCAGTACTCCTGGAGGCAGGTAAGGAGTTCACGGACCTGTAGACTGCAACACAGCTCTGCTGAACCCAGCATCATCTTTGGCCTGCTGCATGATGGCGTAGTGGGCTGTGAACACATGCACCAAGGACCACATCATGGCTTTACAGATGTCCTGGATCAAAATACATGCCAGGAAGGCAGCCAAGGATGCCTGCGTTCTAGTCGAGTGGGCTCTGATGATCAGCAGCGGAGGGGCTCCCGCTAACTCATAGCAGATCCTAATGCAAGAGGTGATCCAGTTAGAAATCCTTTGTGTGGACACTGTGAGGCCCTTCATCCTATCAGCAGAGACAGAATGCTGAGTCAATTTACAGAAGGGTTTTGTCCAATCTAGGTAGAAAGCCAGAGCCCTTCTTATGTCCATAGTGTGAAGGTGCCTTTCTTCACTGGTCTCATGGAGTTTAGGGTAGAAGATGAGAAGAAAGATGTCCTGGCTCATGTGGAAGGTGGACACCACCTTGGGAAGGATGGCCGGGTGGGGCCAGAGCTGGACCTTCTCCTTATAGAAGACTGTTTTATGGCGATTCTGAGGTCAGGGCTCGCAGCTTGGAGACTTGCCTCGCTGACATCACCGTCATGGGGAAACTACCTTCCATGATAGGTGAGAGGGAGTATGACACCAAAGGCTCGAAGGGCAGACTCATGAGCCTGGACAGAACCAAGCTGAGATCCCACTGAGGAACCAGGCACTGGACTTGAGGGAAGAGCCTCTAGAGGCCTCTAAGGAACCTGACTGTCATGTCATGGGAGAACACAGTCTGCCCCTGGATTGGTGGATGAAAGGCCGACATGGCCGTCAGGTGTACCCAGATAGAGGAGTGCGCCAAGCCTTGGTTCTTTAAATGAAGCAGGTAGTCCAAGTTGGACTGCACCGAAGAATCCCCCAAATGTCCACTTTGCCAGGTAGGTCTGCCTAGTTGAGGGCTTTCAACTCTCAAGAAGGACCTTCTGGACCCCGTCCAAACAGGCCCGTTCATCTAGGTTCAGCCAAGCAACATCCATGCCGTGAGGCGGAGGGACGCCAGGTTGGCGTGCAAGAGTCAGCCATGATCCTGTGACAGCAGGTCCAGTTGGTTCGGCAGGGGCCAGGAAGGGATCGCTGACAAGCTTGATAGCATCCTGAACCAATGCTGGCAAGGCCACGCTAGGGTGATCATGATAACCTGTGCCTTGTCCCTCTTGATTTTTCACTAGGACCTTGCTGATGAGCGGAATCAGAGGGAACGAGTACATCAGGCTTCCTGCTCATGGAAGGAGGAAGGCGTCGGAGAGGGAGCCCTTGCCCAGACCCTGTCTGGAGCAAAACCTGTGGCACCTTCTGTTCTGCCTGGTGGAGAACAAATCCACTTGGGGAGTTCCCCACCTCTGGAAGATCATGCCAGATACCTCTGGGTGAAGCACGTACTCATGGTGAGAGGAGAAGTCCTTGCTTAGGTGATCTGCCAGTGGCGATCAGCGGATCCGCAATGGCCCCAGTCTGGCAATCTACGCCTCACGCTTAACGAGCAGTACTGGGATGTGGAGCAGGATCGGGAACTAGAGCGGGCTTGGCATCATGATGTAGCCACACACAGTGATGTCACCCTGTGAGATTGGCGACAGTCCAGAGAACGGTACTGTTGGTCCCTCAGCTGTCCCTGGAGCCGTACCGGTGCTGCAGAGATTCTGGGCGCCAGCTCCAAAACTCCTACTGGGGGGCGTGTGCCTCCAGAGGTCTGCACCCGGTCACCAGTGAGCCCTGTCTTGAGCCTCTCTGCCCTTGTCCTAGGTCCAGAGATGAGATGGGGCTATGAAGCTTCTGCCCATCTGTGACGAACTGGGACTGTTCCTAATGTTTGCTCTGAATACTGTGTTGGTGCCTCAGTGTCCCCTAGGCAGTTCTTAAGTATCTTGGTGGTGGCATAAGGGTGTGTGATTGCTACAGAGGAAGGGGCCAGTGCCCCTAACTGCCGGGCACTCTGCCTCCTAGCAACTGATGGCCTGGGCCCCTCCTCTGCAAAGGTGCCAGCTGAAAGTGTTGGAGACAAAGGGATCAGGTGACCTCCTGGCCCGGGAAAGGAGCTGAGCAGAGAGGAGGGGCTGGAGGGAGGTTAGTCTGGAGCTACCTGGGGATAAGGAGTGAAGTGCAGACCTAGGGGTCTGGCTCACTGCCCCCCAGAATGGACCCGGCCGAGGGGTCTGGTTCGCTGTATCTACAAGCTCTGTTTTAGACTCTGTTCCTGTCATCGAATAAACCTCTGTTTTGCTGGCTGAGAGTCACGTCTGACTGCAAAGTGGGGGTGCAGAACCCTGTGGCTTCCCCAGGACCCCGCCTGGGTGGGCTCGCTGTGGGAAGCACACGGAGGGGCAGAGGATGCTGAATGCTCCAAGGAGAGACCCAGGAGGTGAAGACGTGTGAGCTTCTTGCCCTGAACAAGTCTGCTCCAAGGGAGAGGAGGCTCCCCAAAGTCCTGACTGGCTTAGTGGGGAGCAGTTCCAGAGCATCGCCCGGTGACTCCGTGACACCATCATGGTCAGAAGCGTGTCGGCTGCGAGAGGGCGACTGTTGGCGGGACCTGCCCCACGATGGGGAGTGCTGCCAGAAAGGTGGAGACTGTCGTGGTCCCAATGCGGGTTTACCCCGGGCTGGGACCCCACAGGGGCCCGAGTGGGTGGTACTGGGAGGGACATAATGTCTTGCGTCGCTTGGAGGGCCTCCAGTGTGGATGGCACTTGGAGCTGATGAGAACCTCCACTGCTATCTGGGGTAGCTGGCTGGGAGTGGGCTAGGCTACACCGCTCGACCTGAGCTGGGGCCCGGGATCCTGAAGGAGGTGAGGAGGTGCCCGAGACAGGGCCTTGGGGCACCTCAGACTTGTCCTTTCCCTTGCGGGAAGCTGGAGACCTTCCTTGCCCCGTCTTCCTGGGTTTCTTGGTTGGAGCCATGGAAGGGGTCCAGTGCTGGCTCGTAGACCAGGGGGGTGCTGCACACCAAGGTCACGGAGCTCAGTGCCAAATCGGAGCACTGCTCCGGCATTGGGGTAAGGGCAGACTCTATGAAGAGCGCCTTCAAACAAATGTCACAATCCTTCTTTGTCCTGGGCTTGAAGGACTTGCATATTTTGCACATATCACTAATGTGACTTTTGCCCATGCACCATAAACAACTATTCTGTGGCTCACTAATAGGCACGGGCCTTTTACAGCGATCATAGGGTTTAAGACCTGGGGACTGGAGCACGCCCCATCCCGAGGCGAAGTCCCTTTAAGGACCTACTAAGTCTCAAACTTAACAAATAGGTTGAAGTAAACTAGAGGGGAACTATATACAGTAATATTTGCAAGGGAAATGAATTCAAACAAATGAAAAGCAACAGCTCTAGCTGAAGCAGCACCAGTTCCATGCACCGTCACTGGCAGCAAGAAGGAACTGAGGGTTGAAAGTGTCAGTGGTGCCCTATATGCTGTGGCATATGCATGCTACTCCAGGGGGCACCAGAGCCAGTCCCCTACAGATACTGCTGAGGGAAAAACTTCCAGCACAGGTGCATGTGGCAAGCACACACACCTAAGTTGAATGGACACGAGCAATCACTGGAAGAAGAAACAACTTTCTGATGCAGAAAGTGGGAGGCTCCAACCAGAAGAGAAGCCATGCAGGAGCTGCCTCTTGCCACTATTGTGGAACTAATCAAGAAGGCAAGAATAATAGGGGAACCCAGTACCAGTGACTATGAGCTGCTTCGATTCACCATAGTGAGGAATAGCAGCATAAGGGTATGAGATTTCAAGAAAGCAAATTCCAAAATTCCAGGGACTTAAAAAACCTAGTGAGTAAGGTGCAATAGCAGGAAGTATTTAAACCTCCCTGGGTGTGGAAGGACTGGAGAATCTTCATAATTAAGGTGTGATAGACTACAGTTCCTCTGAAGATCAGGAAAGCAAAAACAAGCAGCAGCCTGTATGGTCCCAGGTGGGGCCTTAAATATCTGAGGTTAAAAGAAACAAAAGAAAGTTTGTATTGGGAAAGGAAAATGGCAGGGGATCCAGAATACATGGGGTCCGTTAAAGCTTGCAGGGAGAAGATAAGAGAGAGAGAGGCCCTGATAAGAGGAGCAATAACAACACAAGTTAATGTAAACTAAAGCGGTTATTCTATCAGGGAGAAGAGGTACCATACTTAGGGAGAAAACAGAACCATTAAAAAATGAGGATGGCGGGTTATGTCTCAGAAATGGATGAGCTACTCAACTGCCTTTTAAAATCTTCCTCTAACATGAAAAATAAAAACAAAGCAGAAGCAGATAGTTAGGATGAAATGAAGATCTTACAGAAAAGCAGATACGGGAATGCTTAGAAAATGTAAATATGCATAAATCAGCCAGTCTGGATGATTCTCATCTGAGAGCATGCTTGAATTAACTCAGAAATTTACTGGATTACGGATATTGAAGTCATAGAGAACTGAGGAGGTGCCAGAAGACTAGAAAAAATAAATATGGTACGTATTCTTTAAGGAAAAAACAAGAGTGATCCTGGCAATTATCGTACCTCTTGTCTCAGTGTCTCTTCCCAGTAAAGTCATGGAACAAATATTAAGAGAGGGGAGAAAATCAGTAAACATCTAGAGGATAAAGGAACCATGAGCAATAAACAGCATGGGGATTATAAAGAATAAATCCTGCCAAACAAATTTAATTGCTTTTTTTGATAGAATTATACAATTAGTGGATGAAGGGCTGCAATATATTTAGATTTTAGTAAAGCATTTTGATACAGAGTCTCACATATGCTTAAAATTAATTCAAATTGGCTTGGATGTGAACACTGCCACATGGCCTGAAAACTGGCTGAAGGACCATAAACAAAGAGTAATGACAAACTCCAATGTACTGGGCTGGAAGGAGGTATCTCATGAATGCTGCAAGGATGAGTCAGGTTAGGTCTGATTTTATTTAACATCTTCATTAGTAATCTAGGAGAAGGAGTGAACAGTACATTGACAAATTCACAGATGATACTAACCAGAGTAGCTGGAAGCACTAGTGCAAGGGAAGAGAAATAATGCAAAGGGGCCTAGAGAGACTGGGGGAAAAAAATCACAAATTGAGGTTCAAATTTGGAAAAATGCAACTAATACATCTGGGGGGATATTCAACAGGAGAGGAACCTAGAAGGCAGTGCTGCAATGAGAGACCCAGAGACACAATGCACAACAAACATGACACAAGTGTGCAATGGGAGATGGATACAAAAAAGGCAGTGCAGTTTTGGGCTGCATACACAGAGCAGGGACCTTACAGTCCTTATGGTGTGATGGCACTGGAGTAGGGGATCCATTTCTGGACACCTGAGAGTTCAGAGAGAAGCAACAAACCCCACATCAAACTGAACCAAACCAAAGGAATGAGTAGGGGCCTGGAGGGACTGATTTACAAAGTGAGATTCAAATAACTAAATTGCTGTAGCTTGGATAAATGATGATATGCTACTAGTCTGTGAATATTTGAAGGGGGTAAATTCCAGGCAAGAAGAGGAATTAACTATTGTGGTTTAAGGGGTATAATTAGGAGAACTGCAACAAAATAAAGAAAGGGAAAATTCAGGCAGCACATCAAGAAATAAAGTATCCTGACAGTGAAATGTATTAGGTAGTAAAATAATCCTCTAAGAGGCGTGGAGACAACTACATTGCTTTGCACAGTTAAAACTAGACTTGATAAAACACTAGCAAACAGACTGCAGGGATTGAGCTTGCACTGGCAAAGGCAGTTGGACTTCAGAGATCTTTCTCATCTTCAGTGTTTACAATCCTATAATATGTTCACAGGCACTTGTAGTCAAGTGTGTTTTTGTCAGAGCACAAACCCGTTCATGTCTGTTTGGGCATATCCATGTGTGCTCAAATCACGTGTCAGTCTGGGCACGTATGTGCATGTGTCTCTGTGTGGGTGAATTCTATGCGAGTTCTGTTCCATTTTCCCTGCAAGCCTCCTTGTCAACAAGAAAAACAGTGCCCCAGAGCAAGAACCAATTGTCTGCACAGTGCCCCCTGGGCTCCCTGCTTTGTATCACTAGTCCACTCACAGAATCAGACAAGAGGCGCTAATTCCACAGCAAGTACTCTCAAGGCTACTGTGATCGCCCTGTATTAACTGTGCATGGTCTAACACTGGTTCACAGCTGAAGCGCGCAGCTACAGGATATCCGTAGGATTCACTGCCTGGTATAGGGGGGAGAGTTTCAGAATGAATGTGCATGCCATAGCATTCAAGCCACATGAGAGTCTGTGCTGTTAGATACCACCCAAGGGACACTTGTGGCCCAATCCTGCAAGGTGCTGAGCACCTCCTGCAAGATATTAAGTACCTAATTCTCTCCCCTGCAGTCAAAGCAAATTGAGAGGGCTCAGTGCATTGCAGGGAATACTCAGCATCTCACTGGATCAAGACCTCAAATTCAAATATCATTGACTGCATTGAATCCAGGTGGGACTGTAAGTGGTCTTAAAACTTGCTACAGGAGGAGTCGGCCCCTTTGTGCAGGAAATAATTTCCCGCTTCCCTTACCTGCGCAAGTACATCTTCCAGGGCTCAGAGAGTTTCTCCTGAACAAGCGCCTTCACTGCTTTGCCCAGGTATTGCGTTGGCTCACCAGCCCCTGCCTGGTTGCCATCTCCTTCTGTCTTCAAGCTTGGCAGGCTGCCAAGGCTGGCATTGGACTGATTCATCTGTGGCAAGAACACAGACACAGCATCAGACACGGGTCACTGGCCAATCTGGCTCCACTCAAAAGCACACCATGAAAAGTCACGTTTTCAGGATTGGAAGGAAAGATCAGGCAAAAGGTTTGCACAGGCTGCACATTGCTCCAGAATAAATCAATAACTCATCATTGCCCTTCTCCAGCACCCTCTATTTGAGGATCTCAAAGCACTTGGCAGTCATCACATCCTCTCAGCCCCTACATCAGGTGTGGAAGCGTTATCCCCATTTTACAGATGGGAAAATCGATGCAGAAATAGGCCCTGCACTGAGAACCAGGTGGATGGACCCCTGCGCCTAAAGGAAAACTCTTGACTCCGTGTTTCTAGTACAGGATTGGAATCTCAGTGACTTGAGCCCCATAGTGGCAGAGTCAGTAAAGGAAACACAAATTCTGGTTCCCAACCACAGGACAGCACTCTGCCCTATAAAATGATTGTAAGGTATATTTATTTAAAGGCTATATAAAATCCCAGTTCCATTGAAGTCTAGGGGAAAACTCCTAATGACTTCAGTGGAGTCATGATTTCAGCCTCTGTGTTTTATGTACAGACAGGGACATGTGAATGTTTGTGTGTATTGAGAGAGAGAGAGACTCTCACTGATTCCAGTACAGAGTGCTGATGGGATCAGGCATAGGTTGTACGAAAAAAAAGACATATACGCTGAAAAACTGAAATTACTTAATAATGCTTAGCCAGCAAAACTTTGTCTCCTAATAATATGTAATGTAATACCACAATTCAATCCTGCTCACCTACTCACATGAATAGCTCCAGTAAAGTCAGTGGAACTCCAGGCACAAATAAAGTGCAATATCAGGCCAAAGCTTTGCATTTAGAAATCACCCCCCGCCCCCATCTGCAGATCTCAAAACCCTTTATAAACGTTAATTAACTAAACCCAACAGCCACTCTGAATAAACTGCATAAGAACAGCCATACATTATGGGACCCCTGGCTATTCTGAAGCTCTGTAAACACCCCCAGAAGGTGAAGCTACCGCTGCTACAATACCTCTCTTAACTGGAGACTGCAACTCTCACTCTATGTCTACACTGCCGCTGAGAGTGAGCCTCTCAACCTAGGTAAACAGACTTGCATGAGTGTGGACATTGCAGCTTTGGCGGTGGCTCAGGATTTCAAGTCACAACTGGATCTGAGCCCAGGTGGCCAGCCTGAGTCTGCACCGGAGCCACAACGGCCACACTGCTATTTTTAGTGCACGAGCTCAAGCCCCACTAGCATGAGTCTTGCTCCCAGTTGCAGCGTAGACATATCCTTAGAGGCTGGGAGTCAGAAATTCAGTTTGTCTTATCTCTCTGGAACCTTTGGAGCTCTCACTTCAATTTCCTGGAAGGACATTTTTAAAAGAGAAATTCACACAAAGAAAGAAAGAATTCCTCAGTAAGGAGAGAGACATTATAGAGCAGAGAAAGGTGGGAGAGAGAGAGACACAATCCTGTAACCCTTACTCTTGTGAATAGTCCCACTGGAGTCAGTGGATCAGATTCTCCTTTGCCTTACACTTTATGACACCATTTAACCCTGTGCATATGTTAAATTATACCGATCTGATTCACTAGTGTTTTACACCCATGCTGCACTTATTTTGCACAGGAGTAAGATGTCTGATTTGGGAAAGCATGTAAGCAAGTTCTTAACTTTAAACATGTGCTTAAATCAATTGACTTCCATGGGACTTAAAGTTAAGCTTTCCTCAGCTGGGGCCTTAAGGATGACTCAAGATGCCAGGCAATGGAGATTCTGACCCAGTGGGACTACTCTCAGAAGTAAGAGCTGCAGATCCAAGACCACAGACTATGGGGAGAAAGGTATAAAGAGAGAGAGAGTGTGTATGCATAACTAAGTGATAAAGGAACCACTGAAAACCAAATGGAGGAAAAAGCAGAATGGAGGAGAAAAGCGACATACAATAAAAACGAAAAAATGGAGAGTAAAAGGTCGATGGAAGAAAAGAGGGAGGAGGAGGGAGAGCACTAAACAAAGTCACTTTGCCCTTTCTTGAGGGTTATATAGCCTTGCTGGTTATAATGCCCAGAGCCAAGAGGATGGCAGTAGTTATGCCTCTAAAGCCTATCACACAGTAGGATATTAAAGTGTGGCTCAGAGGCTGCCCTGATCGCTAATGCAGTTGTATACAGTAGCAAAATTAATCTCGCTATAGTAAAATTTATCATGTGGAAGGGAAAAATATATTTGAGATGATATATAATTTAAGGAAGAAAGAAAAAGAAATTGTGCATTATTTAAAGTAAATATTCCAGAGCATGGTAGAACAGGCTCAGTCGGACACCATTATTCATGCCAGGAAGGCGGAAATTGATGATTTTTGCTCAAAACTTGTAATTTCATCTTTTTCTTCTGCTCCCTTTTGCAAAAACAAACTCGCCCGCCATGAAACAAATGTTTTACAGTAAATAAATAAAATAGATAACTGTAAAGTGAGAGAGAGAGAGAGAGAGAGAGAAGTTGCCAGGTTCTTGAAATTAAATTTTTAAAAAATTCTTTCGAGCCCTCCTCCGTCTAGAAGCGATTTAAAAAAAAAAGTGTCAGGGGCTGCGATATATTTCTTCAGCCAGTTCATTAAATTAATTCGTAAGCAGGGGCTCTGAAATTATACCCGATGACAAATGGTCTCAAAATTTAAATGGTACAAACTCATCTTATTAGAGGCAAAACATTAAAAAACAAACGCATCTCCCCCCCTTGCCATTGCGGCTTTAATTTCTCTTGGTGGGGGCAATGAAAGGCGTTTGATGGATGGCTCTTACCTTATTCATAAGCGAGGATAAAAGAGATGAATTTGCTGAGACTGTGTGGCCATTTGATTCATTACTGGAACACACAAACCAATAGGGTTTAGTTAAGACATGCACAGGGACCGTGAGCACTGAGATTAATTCTTCTCCTTTCAAATTGTGTCCTCTCCTGCCCTCCTCCCCTACTTCCCACCTGCTGCATCTGGAGGAAGAGATGATGCCCATTCTCCCTCGGGCAAGTCACGTTCTATGTGGTAGCTAGGATGCAAGGGAAGAGGGTCTCAAGCTTCCAGAGATAAGATGGATCTCTTGGCCATTCAGTATTCCAGTTCACACCTCAAGTGTCCAGCCCAGCTCCCTCCTCATCACCTGATACCTAGCTCATTTCTCAGTCACTCTGCTTTACTCTTTGTCCTGCCCCAGGCCAGGCAGGACTGTTAAAACACACATGCCACAGAACACTCAGGGCTCCTATAACAAAACCACAGGGTGATAGTTGTGAATTGAGAAAGGCCCTCTCTATAGTAGATGAAGAGGCACTGCAAAAAAAAAAGTCTAGAGTACTAGGGTACAATGTCTGAGACACACACACAAGAGCAATCCAGGTATTTTTCAAGCATTAGCAGGACCTTGCTGATTACAACTGGGACAAGGTCTTTAGCTCAGGCCTGGCTGAACCTCAGCATGGAGAGGAAACCACACGTGTTGCAGGTTGCCCTGGTTCAGCCAGTCCCCCAAAGGCCATTCATTCCACAGTGCAGTCCCTCTTGCAAAATGACCCCAAAGCTCTTGCTCTCAGGCACTGTTGGATAGGTGCTTCATGAGTCCCAGAATACATCAACATGGCTATCAAAAACTGCAGGGCTGTAAGGATATGCTAAACATCTGCAAGGATGAGCAAGGCAAGCAGCTGTTTCATGCTGATGATGTTTCTCCAACTGTTTCCTTGCTTCGGCCATGATCCAATGCCCACTGAAGTCAATGGAAATACTCTCATGGGTGTCAGCTGGCATTGGATCAGGCACTTAATGGAGACACACCATTAGTCTTCAATCAAATATATGGTGTTGACGGTGGTTGCAAACACACTATGCGGGGGGAAGAAGGTTGGCCAGAGGCCTGTTGGTGTTCTAACTTAAGGGAGGATGTGTTCCAAGTTACAGGGGCTCTCAGTCCATAAACAGGGCCCAGTGAAATCAATGGGAGTTTATGAGCGCAAAGAATACCATCGAGGACGGACACCTTATACTGCCATGGGAAGTTGAAGCAGCCATCCAGGGCTCACTAAAGCTCTTCACTTTGCAATGTACAGATTTTTCTGACTCAGCACAAGTTAGCAGCCACAGGTAAAACAAGTTAGATCAAACTGTTCTCCCTTGGGTTACTGGATGCGAGAATGGCCTTTGAGAGCCTCGGTGATGGAGCCAAGTATCCCAGCCTCTCCTTCTCACCCGTGATCTTTCACGCTCAGATCCAGGCTGTGCTCCTGCAAGGAATCCTGGGTCGCCGGGGATGAGGACACCACACTCTCCATGGGCTCCTGCTTCATTTGAACTGGATTGAACCGGCCGGGAGTCATCAGTTGCCTGTTCCCTGTAGGAGACAAAGACCAAAGACAATCATGAAAAATACATGAATTAGTGTCAGAAAGAGGCGATGGAGGCAAATAAATGAATTAAACCACCACCACCAAATAATGGGAGAGAAGAAAAAAAACAAGTGGGGGGAAGGGAAGCACTCGGGTTGCTGGTCAGCGTTTATTGCTGGGATGACTTGATGGGTTCTGACGTCCACTCCAGCATGGAAATTCTTCAAGTGATAATTATTGCAAAATTATGTCAAAGTTGTCCAGGCTACGGGCCCTTTAAAGGAGAAGAGCGGAAGGAGCGTGGGGGAGACCTGATTCTCTGCACAAACTGTCATAACTAATTTGCAGGGCTGCCTCTTAAGCGTTTATTAAAGACTCTGTTAATGCTGAGGCAATGTGGCAGCTTTCGACTGCTAGTCAAGCCCCCTTTCCATTCCCCAATCTCACCGTTGCCTTAGCGACAGCTCCGGCCCTCCACTGAGCATGCCCAGAAGGAACATCTGCTGTGTCAGGTCTATTGAAGCTGACAGCCAATCAGATTGGTTCAAACTGCGTGACCTGTCTCCCATCAAATTGTCCCAACGAAAGGGGGAAATATATATATTTTTTAAATGAGAAAGATATGAAATATATAATTTTTAAATGAAGGGAATGAAACAAATGGAAGATGGAAAAAAATGATGGGAAAGAAGAAAGTAAGAAAGTAGAAAAAAGAAGAAGAGGGGATAAAGAAAGGGGGGGAAAAGTTGCTGACATGAACATGTCTGCTGAGCTTTTTTCCACAATCCCCAAGTGACTAAAATATTAATTTACCCTCAGGCACTACCGCTGACGGTGAGCTGTTTCAGACAGCAAGTGGCATTTTATTAAAAAATAAAAGAAATAGTTCCCTTGATGACCTTTCTGTGTTTTAGGAAAGAATTATTTTAATAATGAGGGGGAAAATATTTCAAAGTTTTCCCCCCCTTTTAACCAGATCACGTCACTCTCATCTCTTCTTCATTAAGCAGGGACTCTTGTTTGAGAAGGAGGGAGGAGGCAGAGGTGACACACCCAGACCCAACCAGCTTGCCTCAGGCACCAGACATTGGAAAGGTTTTCAATGATCTGAGGGGAGAGAGGAATTGTGGGAGCACAGCCTGATGTCGCTGGGGCCTGCAGGCCAGCTCCTACTCTTGGTCACATCAGTGGAAATCCAAAGGCACTTGATTGTTTTCAGCTGGGTTACTCTGGATTTACAGCGGAGTCACCAAGAGCAGTCTGGCCCTGTTTGTCGGAAGGGGCCTGAGATATTCTGGCTGAAATGGATGGCTACAAATGAACCGTCTACTTAGGTTCTAGAGGGCAGCAAAGAAAGGTTTCATTAGTCCCAGTGGGGGGATCCACTCTGCCATGGATTCATGGTTCCTTGCAGACTGTCAAGGGACTATGTGTGAGTAGGATGGGAGGGAAGGAAAGCAACCTCCCTGTCAGACCCAGGAAAGTAAAATGTCCCATCTGAGAACCAACACAATGGTTCCTAAGAGGATCAACCAGATGCTTCAATGGGAGAAGCTCATCCCCTTCCCCCAAGCCAAGGAGAGAAAGAGAAAAAGAGAGATGAGGGAGTTAGAACAAGCCACAGTGAGAAGAGAGCGCTGGGTGGGCTGGATGGCTCACAGGAGCACACCTCCTGGCACAGATCCAGAGCTATCACTGTTGTCTGTCCTGTAATTACCGCAGTAGAGGTGCAAGGTGAGGGGGAGAATCTCATTCGGTGCAGCTCAGCTCTCACACTCGCCTGAAAAGCTGCTAGATACAGAACCCTCTCTGACTCCATTTCCCCTCTGCCTTTCATTGGCTTCACAGTCCTTCCCCCCTTTCCAGGCCAGCCCTGCCTTCCATGGAGTGCAGCCTTCTTTCTTATGCAGAACAACCCAGTCACAGCCCTCTTGATGCTTAATGGATCATCTACAGCAGAGGTAGTCAATAGCCAGACCACAGGTCAAATCCAGGCACTTTTGAACGGACCCCGAAATCTTTTTATTTACTTATCATTGTTATTTTTTATTATTGTCTCTGGCATCTGGACCTCGACTGTACCTTTACCAAGAAATCTGGACCTTGCCAAACAATAAGTGACTACCCCTGCTACAGCAACAGACCAAGCAATGAAAGGTCCTTGCTGTTGTCCTTTTCCCCAGGCCAGGTCCAGTTTCTCTCCTAATACTCTCATCTCTGCCCTGTTTTCCTGAGGAGCAGAAATTCAACCACACCAGATGCTCCTAATGAACTGAAAAAGATTCTGATCAGGGTGCATGTCGGCAAGGTCTCTGGGGGCATGGCTGGTGCTCAGGACACCAATCAAATGGCAGAGACAGGGCTCAGAAGTCCAGCACAAGCAGCTGGGGGCGGAGGGGGGGGGCAGAGGAAGAGAAGGGAGTAAGTCTGAGGGGCAAGAGGGCAATGAGCGGTAGGATCTACACAGATGAGTCCACCCAATATACAAGAAACAGGGGGGTAGGGAGGGAGCTCCATGTTGGGCTGTGAGAATCAGCTGGGTCTGAGTCATCCTGCTCTCCTGTGGGAAGGAGGGGAGGACAAGGCTGCCATCAAGACCCAATGCTCAGATTCTCAAGATGGACTACGGGAAGCATGACTCGAGTATGCTCCATAACCCTGGGACTCCGGTGATTTCTTTATCCATTTCCATTTTGAATAAAATGCCCCTTGCTTTCCAGCCTACAGTTAGATGGGGGAGGGAGGCACCACACAGGAGAACACTCCTCCTCCAGGGCTAAGAGGAGTCTGGCTCTGTGTGGGCAGCAGCTTCTGCTCTCCCAGCTACGTGAAGACATCCAGGTTCCACAGAAACCCCCCAAGCCAACACTGCACCTTGGCACCCAATGCTTTAACTGGACATGGCTGAATCACTTCTCCCAGCAATGCTCTTGTACAACCCTCCCTATTGCCAGCGGGTGGCCCATTGAATACACCCATTCTCTCTAAATCAGATGTCTCCAACTCTCCCACCTTTTACCCAGCTCCAGTGTGATGGGAGGGCTGGGGAACTCACCTGCTTCGAGCGCCATGGATGGCTTGAGGGCTGCCGCTGCCAGCCTGGCCATCATGGGCGAGATCAATCCTTTGCTGGCGGAGATCCTCTCCATAATGGATGCTGCTGGACCTGTGGAAGAGGTGGCTGTCGGCTCACTGGACCCTGAGACGGCTTGGGAGGGGGAAGTGGCAGCAGCAGAGGATGTTGGATTGGTGCTGGAGGAACCAGCAGTCATTAAATTGGCTGAGCTGGTGGGATGTGACGTGGAGACACGACTGGGGATGATGGGGAAGTAGGAGCTGGCCGTTCCGGGAAGTGCTGAGTTGGCGAGTGCCAGGGCCAAAGGTATATTGCTGGGGAGGGCCTGGGAGAGCAGGCCAGAGATCTTGGTGGCCGGTGGCATGCTGTTGGTGGGCTTGCACGCCTGAGAGGAGGCAAGCTCAGCACCGGAAGAAGGCGCAGCCGGGATGATGAGGGAGACGGAAGACTGCTGACTGGTAGGGGAGGCACTCAGGCTGGAGTTCTTAGAGCTCATGGCGGAGAAGTCAATAAGGTCATCGTTGCTGGACTCCTCCTGCTCGTTATCCTTGGCTCCCAAGAGGGAGGTGGGGAGGCCCAATACCCCCGAGCTGCGGATGTGCCGGCGTTCGTGCTTGCGCTTGTGAGAGGTCATCTGGCTGGTGGAGGTAAAGGTGAAGCCACAGCCCGCCCGAATACAGTGAAAGTGGTTGGTGGCCTTGCTGTAGACACAGCCCTCATACTTGCACTCCTCATACTTGTAGAACTTCTTGAAGCCGTCCTTGGCGTAGGCGTCATCCTTGATGTGGTAGCTCTTGTGCTTCTCAATGTCGCACTTGTTCTTGAAAGTGAACGTACACCCCGGTCGCCTACAAGGGCACAGAAGAGGGTGGGAGGCTGTATGAGTTGGGAGCACCATGGGGCTGCCGCATCACTTGCCTCCTCTCTGGGATGAGGTTTGGGATCAGTATAAAGTACTGACCCCTGATAGCAAGAGACCTCTTGGCCCCTCTTAGAGTTGGCTTGGGATGCACCAAGAAGGGTCTTTCCAGCCAAGAGCAGCAAGGATGCGACCAAGTACGAGAGCTGGGATAATGCCTCCACTCTGAAGACTAGCCAACACAACAGAGGCAGGGATCCAGCCCTGCCCACCAGTCATCTCAAACAGAACACGAGCCCAAGGCAGACTGAGGGTCATTCCTAGACATAAAAATAGGCCCTAACTGTGCCTTTATTTTCTCTCAAATTATATGGATGCCCAGTGGAGTCACTGGAAAGGCACTCAAGTAACTGAAAGCAGAGTTTGGCCTTAAACTAGGACAGCTGGATGGCTGGTCTCTAGAGAGAACAGTACCCCTCAATGATGACCTTTCAAGAAAAGCTAATGTGGTCTCTTTCCTGAGAGATTTCTATCATAGATTTCCCAATGGGCACACTTGCCTTGATTCATCAGGGAGAGATCAGGGTGTCTCCTACCACGAGAGCTCTCTCCAGATTACACCCACTCTGGAGTTTATGTCCTTTCAGGAAGATGCCTGGGAGGTTCACATCCAGAAAGGCTTCCTGGTAGGTTGCCCCACTGTGTATAATCCTCAGGTTATGACTTTTCAGAAGGAGAACAGCAGATGTGCATCAATAAGGTAGGATTTTTGCCCTCCCCCATCATCTCACCTGCAGTGGAAGTGAGTGGTTTTCTGCCCATAGAACTGACAGTCCACGGTGCCACAGTCTTCTGTAGCTCGGAACCGCTGGAACCCATCATTGATCAGCTGCGTGTTCTTCTTGTGGAAGTTTTCGTGGGTCATCACATCAGAGGTGCTGGTATAGACCTTGTTACAGCCCACCTGCCCAGGACCAAGGGAAAGAGACATCAAACCATCCCAGCAGCAGCCTGCTCTTTTATTATTAGTATCAGCAGTAATAAACACACAAGCAACAGAGAGATATTTTAATTGTATTTGTGCATTTCCCCTCAGTACTGAGTCATCGCTTTGGTTGCCAACCTAAGGACTGATGCTACAAAGAGTCTAAGAAAAGCCTGAGTCTATGGGGATGAAACAATTAGAACAGGAGAAGGAAGCAGAGGATTGGAGGAGATGTGGAGAGATTAAGGCTACTGCTCAGAGACAGGGCGGGGAGGGTCCTGTTCCTGAAAAGAGCTGGATAGACTGACAAATACTGTCAAGACCCTTTGTCATCTTGGGAAGATTTGGAGAGACTTAGGGCTCTACTCCAGCCCTTCACCTACTTGTGGAGCACTGGAGAGACTGGTGGTTACTCATCTATTCATTTTCTCTCTCTGGGAGATGAGGTGGTGGAGAGCAAGCTGGACACAGCTCTAGGGTCTGTTCTACTCTAGCAAGTCACAGACCGGAGTGGAAATCCCAGTCAGTTGGTCACCAGGAACCGGTGGCTTTTCCCCATCACGCCCCAACATTGTTTGCTCAATGATTTTAACCTTCTGCAGCGAGTGGGAATGGTGTGATGAGAACAGAATGCTGAAAACCTGCCTGCCCCCGGGCAAAGCGGGCAACTTTGCCATATTGAGTAAAAAACCAGTGGAATCTGAAAACACCATCACCCCTGCTGAGCTGCTGACAGCGGGTTTTATTTTTTCCCTTTCTTCTTTTGCACAGTGTGTGCCAACGCCTGCACCATCTCAGAAGTGAAGAGAACGAAAACACCACCTCTCAGTTCAGCCCAGGTTGATTCAAACAGGCAATAACAAATACCCAGGGGGGAAAAAAAAAAAAAGGATCTCCAGCTATTTCCAATATAAAAGAGCCTCTCTCTCTCCACGCTGACACCTTGAAAAAAAACAGACCCTGTGCAGCATTAAAAAAAAGAATTAAACAAAAACCTCCTTAGGAATAATTTGCAATGCGGCTCTTGGTGTTAAAGCCTAAAAAATGTCAGTTTATATAAACAACTAACTGAATTTTATCCACACCAATTATGGACCTAAAGAAAAAAAAAACATGAGGCGGATGGCACAAATCCTGCCATTTAAGCAATATTCATTTTAATTGCAAGTTTATGTTCTGACACCTTTCCTGTAAGACACTGCTTACATGGTCATTGACTTTCTGGAAGGGAGTGGTCACGGGGCTAAATTACCCTTATATAGAGGCTTAGATAGGGGTCTTCATTGAACCTCGGAATGGCTGCAGACTGAGTAATCTTGATTGCCCTTTAAAAATTAAATAATTGCCATCCTAGTCAACTCAGCAGGAAACTGCGCAAGGAAAATACAGGAGAAATAGCATTAAAATGTCCATAGCAGAGACCCAAATGAAGCCCCAATTTCAGCAAAACACTAAGCACACGCTTACGTCCAACCCTATTCAGGCAGCACTTAAGTGCCTGTCTAACATTAAGCTTGTGCTTAAGTCCGATTAACGTCAAAAGCTGACTTGACTTAAATATGTCCGTCCCTATTCATTTGGGCATGAGTTTAAGACCCTCTGGCTTTACTCAGCCTTAAGCACACGCTTAACTGCTTTGCTGAATTGGAGTCGTATGACTGTAGAATAATCCAGGAAGTGGGATTTTAGAGTAGTAAAAACTTATGAGGGTGTTTGATTATTTCCTGTGTGCTTAAAAATTCCATTGCACATTGGTATAGCAATGTTTTAGGCGCTGATTCAGTGTATCCCCATTCCTACCCTGCTTCAGGGCTGATCCCACTCTAAGAGATAGATAAAGTAACCAGGGTTCCAACTGCCTCTGGGCTAGAAAGGGACAAAGAGCTGAGAGTTCTGTCTATGCGGTAATTCCAATTCCCGTTACTCCATCATCAAAACCATTTGCTCTTGAAATTTAACCACATTCCCAACGTAATGCCCAATATCTCTCAGAACTTCTCCTCTAGTCATGCTGGTGGGGAAGGCAGAGCTGAGGTTTGCTTCAAACTGAGGACCATTAATATTTGATTGTCCTAGCAGCTGGCTGCAAACTGGAACTAAATCCAGTGCTAAAGGACAGATGTTGTGCAGAGAGAGGCCTTATATCAAGGGAAGCTGTGGCAGGTCAGATGATCTGTTTGAGCACAGGAAGTGGCACTCTAGAGAGACTTCACCGCTTGTCCCGCTACCAGTCCCACAGAAAGGGATCATCTGTGTGGATAAATAAGGTACAGAACAGAGGAGAAACCTTAAACCCGGCCCCGCCAACCCAAAACCAGAGTGTCGCCCTTCTTACAGATCAGCATCATGCTTGGCAGGAGAAGGTCCATGCAAACTGGATATAGATTCTTCACAGAGGTGACTGAACCAGAAAGGACCAGGAGAGGCTACATTTAAGCTATTGGAAGTTCTTCTTTAAAACAGTTTGCTGTAGGAGAGGCTCCTGTCCTCCCTAAAAGGCAAGTGTTGGGTTGCCAGAATTTCAGAATCCTTTAGGTTTGCAACAGAAAGGGAACGGGTCAGGTCAACTGGCTCTGGGTTCTTCATTCTCCCTACAGCCCTGTCATCTTTTCCCCAGCCACGTTGCTGCCTTCTCCCCAGTCCAGCTGTGTTACCTGCATGCAGTGGTAGTGTGTGCTTTTCCCATTCAGGTGACAGCCATGGTAGTACACGCTGCAGTCATCCAAGGGGCTGAAGCGCATGAAGCCATGCTGGAGGGAGTTATCACGTTTCTTGTGCATGTTGTAATGCCGAATCACATCCTGTTTACTAGTGAATCTCTGGGGAGACAGAGAGAAAGTAAGTGAGACACACACATGAAAGGGGTGGCTGAGGTGAGTATTCCTGGATAACTTCTTTAAAAACCCCTTATACTGCAGATTTACAGTTCAGCCATACAATGCATTTGACACCCCATGAGGGTCAGGTTAGATTAAAGGAGAAATCTGGTTTTTGTTAAAGGGACAATATATGCAAACACAAACTGTTTCAGTAACTATAAGCCAGGAGTGAAAGATACAATAGTCTCATGTCCAAGATGTGCTTTCTGCAGTCTTGAACATGATTCTTCTGATATGATTTTAGCTGCTGCTCTCTGAAGAGCTGCTACAGCTGGAAAGGAAACCAGTGAACTATACCTGCTGTAAATTAATAATCCCAGTTTTCAAACCACTCGTGCTAGGGGTTTGCAAGACACTGGCTACTAAATCCACGTCAAAAGGAAGAGGGGAAAAGATACTTTGCTCTCCTATAGTGCCTTTTCCATCTAGAGCTCTCCAAGTGTTCTACAAACATCACTGAATTTTAGCCTCACAACCCCCCAGAACATAGGCAGGTTTTTATTAAGAAAACCTGCTTTATGGGGAAACTGGAGGCACAGAGAGAAGTGACTTGCGCCTGATCACACAGAAAATCAGTGGCAGAACTGAGAATTGACCCTAACTCTCCCTGTTTCATGCCAGAACCACCAGACCATCCCCTTCATCCTCTGCCTGCTTGAACTAAGGAACTGGTGCCCCATTATCAATGCAGACAAAGTGCCTTTAATATGAAGCTTTTCACTTTTATTTCCCACGTACATTGATATTCAACAGTGAAGGTGTGAAAGGAAATCTGATTTAAAAAAAAAATCAAAGCCATTTATTGTGAGGAGTGGTTGAAAAACCCTGTATTCTAATATTTAGCAACTTTTCCAGCCTCCCTTTACAAGAGTCAAATGATTATTGCTTCCACTCTGTACTCCTATAATATCAATCCTGATCATTCCATTGGTATTGGCAAGGGGATATATGGATATGGATTTCAGTAGGAAGCCCACGGAGGCTAGAGGTACTATTTCCCATGCCGTATGTACAGGATTCCCATTGTCAATCACCGTTAATTTGTGTCCATTTATTACAGAGCGTTACTTATTATAAACTATATCTCAGCCATAAAATAATTTGCATTTTAAAATGCAGCCTAAATCCTTATTCCCCTGTGAGACCAGCCAAGTTCTTTTGCAAGCAGCTCCTGGACTCCTTGGGAAATAATTATGAGGCCAATCATAATAATAGGTTTTTCTGTCTTTCCATCCTTTGTGTCCTCCCTGCTCTCTGTGTACAGAGACCTCTGTGCAGTGATTGAGACTCTCCATCTGATCGTCCCTCTCTGGGTCACTAGCAACATCCCAAGGAAAAGCCCCAGTCTGATCAATTGAAACTAGGGTGACCCGATTTTGGGGACAGTCCCAATTTTCTTATATAGGCTCCTATTACTGCCCACCCCCATCCCGATTTTTCACACTTGCTGTCTGGTCACCCTAATTGAAACCTGAAGTCGAACAGAGTGGAGCCAAGCTGGTTTCCCTTGCTGTGGTCAGACTCATTTCCCCAAGACCAAAGTGCCTCCTTGGGCTGGGGCAGGAGTCATGCTGGGTGCAGAGTAGAGGCAAACTCTGGGATTTCCCACCCTCCTCCCCCCATACACACAGTCTGACCACAGAGATGGCAGAGCCATGCTCGCAGACCTGGAAAGAGGGTAAACAAACACAGCATGTGACTCAGAGCTGGCTCAATGTTGCTATTCTGGCAATTCTCCCAGCAATTACTGCACATGCCCCTTCCCCCACCCTCTCCCCAACCATAGATCCAAAGCTGCTGCTGGTCTTATTGGGTGTTTTGTTGCTGCTACTGCTCTTATGTTGCATGGACAACCGCAGAGACAGACTGACAGGCAGATGCCCTATTTTCAGGCCAAATTTACAACATAGCCAAATTTATCTTCTTGGCTGCACTGATGTAAATCTGAAGTAACTCCTTTGACTTCAGCTGAGCCAGATTACACTGGTGTAAATCCCACTGATGTAGATTAAGCTAGATTCTGCTCTCAGTTATAGTGGTGTGTATCTGGAATAACGCCACTGAGTTCAGCAGTGCTAGGATGTTGTAACTGGGAACAGAATTTGACTCCAATAGTTTCAAATTGTATCTCCCGCTCTTCCCAGGACATGGAGAAAGCAGATGATCTGTTTCATGATGGAGTCCTGTGAGCCGTATCCCTTGACAGTAAGGAAGGCAATGGGTTCTGGCAGTTCATGTTCGCCCTGTTTACCTGATAGTTGCACTCCGGATCGAGGCAGTGGTAATGTTCCCGGTACTGGTACGCACAGTGTATGTGTCCGCAGTGCTGACTTCCAGAGAACCTGGAAACATAAGTGAGAGAATGAATGAAAATGATGCTCTCTGAGGATGGTGACTGAAAATCAAGGTGCAAGTGAAACAAGTTTGGCCTTCTCCCTGTCCTCCTGCAGCACAGTCTACACCTATCTGTCACCTCCAAGTGTACCGAGGAGACATGAGACTCCTTGGAGGCAAAGATTCCTATTCTCTCTGTCCCCAGGAAAAATGCAACTCCTCAGTGATACTGAGCTGAAGGAAAGAGGGTCCTCTTCCAGTTAGAAGCCCCATTTCTAACAGGGTTTTGTATTGTTACATCCCAAGCCGATATCATTGCTCAGTTCTCTGAAATTGACCTTATTCTCATCCCACCCCACTGGATCACTCCTGAGTCTGGTGCGTCTCTTGCTGCTACTCTCAGGATGCAGGGATGCAAAGTTTTGACACATCATTTTCCAAGAAATCACAGCAGATCTGGAACAAGAAGTCCATTGGAACCTGATCAATTTTTCCCCTCCACCCATAGCTAAACATCCTTCCCCCACTGTCCCATTCCTGCCTGTCCTGAGTTGAGGACCAGAACCTAGGACATCAGATCGAGGGAGCTGTAGTTGGAGCTGTGAAGAAAGCACTACCATTCTCAGGCAAAAGCCAACACACCAAAAAAAGGGGCAAGATAAAACAGACGAGAAGGCCTGAGGGCTGCAGAGAGGTGTGCGGTTCTCTGCTCCTTTGGAGCAGAAAGACTAAAGGATTGCAAAGGCCACTTGTTGCAGCAGGAGAGAGATGGGGCATAAGCCGTAATGTGCCATATTTGCATTTCAATTAAGCAGGGTGCCAGCAGCTGCTTTTCCGCTACACTATAAACAAAGGTGATTTTTTCTTCTGCCTCACTGAGAGTCCAAGAGCAGCATACTTGAAATTAGAGTGTCTCACGGCAGCACAATACAAGATAATAAATGGGGGTTACTTATGCTTTTGGAAGTGGGGAGAGAGAAACACATGATTCTTCTTCTGCAGGCTCATCTCTAGGGGGCAAATTCTGCCTCCTCTATGCCCACAGAGAGCCTGAGGAGAAGCAAAACCAGCGCTCTGAGTGTGTTTAATGACACTGCCCAACTGTCCAGGGGACTGAAGTCCTCTCTCTACAGAACAAGGCAGCAGCACTGCAAGCTTCTCACAAGCACTGTGCTCCAGCCTGTTGTCCTGTAGGGGGCCTTCCCCAGGGGTAACACAGAAGTATTCATGGTCCAATCAGTCCTTGGCCTCTGCTGAGACTGCCAACAAAAAGCGGGGGGCAGTAGGCGTAGGTTTTATGACACTTGTTGTGGAATAAGGCCCACCAACTCATATCACAGGAGTCACAGAACAGTCATCACATAGCAACAACTTCCAGTCAATACCTGGGCAGGATCTGAACGTGTGACTTAGCAGAGAGAGGCTGCTTAGCCCGCTACCAGCCCTGAGCCACACACCCTCCATTCCCACCTTCTGTGACTCAGACAAGGCTGTTCCTCTCCTTGGTGACTGGTCGCTCTGGAGTTTCTGTTTGGGTATGAGAGGAGAGACAGTCCTAGCTGTTGCTCTAAAGGCACAATGCCAGGCTAGCCTACTGAAGTCATAGAATCCTAGAAATGTCAGCCTGGAAGGGACTTTGAGAAGTCATCAAGTCCAGCGCCTGCGCTGAGACAGGACCAAGCAAACCTAGACCATCCGTGACAGGTGTTTATCCAACTTGTTCTTAAAAACCTCCAGTGATGGGGATTCCACAACCTCCTGTGGAAGCCTATTCCAGAGCTTACCTACCCTTAGAGTTGGAAAGTTTTTCCTAACATCTAACCTAAATCTCACTGGCTACAGATTAACCCCATTACTTCTTGTCCTACTCTTCAATGGACACAGAGAACAATTGACCACCCCTTATAACAGCCCTTAACATATTGAAGATTATCATCAGGTCCCCCCTCAGTCTTCTTTTCTCAAGACTAGATATGCCTTGTATTTTTAACCTTTCTGTGTAGGTCAGGTTTTCTAACCTTTTTATCATTTTTGTTGCACTCTCCGAGACTCTCTCCAATTTATCCACATCCTTCCTAAAGTGTGACACCCAGAACTGGACACAGTATCCAGCTGAGACCTAACTGGTGCCAAGTACAATGGAACAATTACCTCTCATGTCTTACATATGATACTCCTGTTAATGTACCCCAGAATGATATTAGCCTTTTTTGCAACTGCCTCACATTGTTGACTCATCAATTTGTGATCTACTAGAACCTCAAGATCTTTTCCAGCAGTACTACCACCTAGCCAGTCATTCCCCATTCTGCAGATGTGCATTTGATTTTTCCTTCCTAAACACAGGACACTTTGCACTTATCTTTACTGAAGTTCAATGGACTCTCCCAGGGTGTCCTGGGCAATGGCTCCAGGAGGGAAGTTTGCCACATGATGTTATATGTGAGGGAACAGAAGTCTGATGCCAGGTCCATTTTGGATGGCAAGTGTATCAGCTGGCTCCACGAGGGGAGAGAGAACTGCATAGTGACGTTGTCAGAGGCAGAAGCTGAGGATGGGCTTGTACATGGGGGATGATAAAGATGGGAATTATCAAATTTGCCAGGGAAAAGCAAGGGTGAAAAACCCACCCATGGGGAGGGGAGAAGAAAAGAGAGACGGGAGAGATGCTGGTGGGGGGCAGTGACTTGATATGAAAAAAATTGGGTGCATAGTCATGAACTTAAGATGCCTTTTGGCTGTCACAACAGATGACAACGATTCAGAGTATTAATGGGGTGCTGGCACTTGCTATAGAATGGATAGGCTACACCAAAAGGGAAGGGAGTAAATGACTGAGGGATGGATAGAGTTGTGGACCTATCTGCCCTCACAACTGCTGTGCTGCCACTTTAAACTGGTGTCCTGTTGGAATCCCAAGGGCCCTAGGAAGCACCAGGAGTCTTGTACAGCACAAGAAGCTGTGGTTTTCAGACACAGAGTACTAGGTACACGTGCCAGAGCTGTCAGGGGTAAACCTAGCTTGCAGAAGGAAAGGGGCAGGTGTCTGAGGAGGGGAAGAAGCCCCTCCAGAAGCCAGAATAATAGAAGGAAGATCCCACCTGAGTATGTGGCATGGTCAGCAGGGAGGAGGTAAGTTACAGAATGATACACGGAATGCAGAAGTCTAAAAGAAAGAGAAGAGAGAGGAGGAAACCTCTAGGGAGGTTTCTTCTCCCCACCTCACTTCAGAGGGCAATACAGTCGCTCTGGATGGGGGACATTGCTAAGATGCCCCAGACTGCTAGTGCAACAAGACTGGGAAGTAAGCAAAGGACAGGGAGTGCTCTCCTTGTCAGGGAGTCTCTGGCATCAGGGCTTAGCGGAGACATGGCAGAGACAGAAAATCAAGTGGGGGGTAAATCCAAGGGTTTTTAGAGGGAGGAGAAGGGAGGTGTCAGGAAGAGTGAGACCAGAGATGCTGAATGGACTCCAAGTGGGCAATGTTTGTTCTGGCTCCAGTTGTTCCCACAAAGGTACTATGAAGCATTGGATGTGGTTGGGCAATGGAATGAGGCAACAGCCCAGAAATCAGACTGTGAATAACTAGCATGTAGGAGATTACCCTTATCTTGGGGCTGGTGTGGAAGCCAGGAGTGTCTCAGCGTGTGGTGATGAAGTGATAAGATGGGGGGTAGTTATGCCATGAAGGATATTTTTGGGTAAGCCTCTCCCAATAATGATGACTGAAGAACAGTTGGCCATCGTGGACAGAGAAAGGAAATAAGAAAGGAGGAGAGAGATTAAAACATGGATGCCCCATTAAATAAAATGCCTGCATCTAGGGAGGGGTAAGAGAGCATATTTCTTTGAGGAAAAATTAATATGATTCCTAATATTCTTAATTATGTATTTGGAACCTAGATACTACAGTGATGACAGCTTAAGAAATGTCATATGATAGATGGATAGATAGATATATTGATCCATCACAGGCTCTCAATCTGGAGGTCATGACCCCCCTAGGGGGTCTCAGTCAGATCCAGGGGGTCACAAGCACCCTCCCTTTATGTATGGCTAGATTGAACTGGGGGGGAGGGGTGTCACATGATGGAAAAGATTAAGAGTCAGTGTATTAGATAGATACCAGTACAGAGAATGGATACCATAGATACCTTAGACAGCTGGACAGATTGATGGATAGATATAGATATAACAGGTGGACTGGTAGAAAAAAATACCTGAGATAAATCAGATAAGATACTTGTAGACAAACCTGTAGAGAAGATACTTGTAATTCTATAGGTAAACGACACAGACAGCTGAAAGACTGTCCCGTGGACATGTCTCCTCTCAGTCACAACACAACAGATCACTACCTATCATTCGCAATTGCAAAGCATCCCCATGGCAGTTACTGCAATTGCTTCCAAGGGAAAGTAGCATTAGGAGGGTATACGTGTATTTTGGGCTGTCTTTTAGTGCAAGTTAGCAGTGGGAAATAAGAAGGAACAGTCAGCACCAAGTGGCATACCCAGCTCTCTGCAGACCACCAGCAGCTGCTCCACAGATCACAACCGAGCACATGAAAGAACAAAAGAACGAAAGATCTGTAACTGGCAATAAGGGAAGAGCTGGAAAAGGGATAATCAAGACAATGAATTTACTGAGCGTATTGTGGAAGAACGTGGAAGAGCTGGATTGCTTGAAAGGGATAAAGCAGTGGAGGGAAGGGGACTCAGAGAGGAAACATTCCAAGATAAATTACCATTGCTCAGGGGTTCCACATGTCACCCAAGACTAGGACTGCACATGAGAAAGGGCATGAGAGAGAAGCAAGAAAGGGCAGAAAGGCATGAAGGGTAAAACAAAGGGGTAGGTGGGACGGAGGAGGGGGTGCAGGAAGAAGTGATAAGGGGACGGGATAGGAAGGGGGATTAAAGAACCAAAAGTTTCAGACTGCCAGGCCATGCAGCAAAGCTGAGTTGGAGGATGAAAGGGAGCTGGGGCAAAGAGCAGCAATAAATCAGGCATTTCTGAAGGACATAAGGAAGAGGAGGTCAATTGTGAAGACAGCAGGGCCTTCAGGAGATGGAAAGGAGACTTAATTGACAGAAGAGATAGACACTGCTAAAAAATTAAATGACTTCTTTGCCTCAGCATTCACAAAGGGAGATGGGGACAGATGCCAGAAGCAGACATGCCTTTCCCAGGAGACAGAGAAGAACTACTGCAGGAAATCAGGATCACACCAGGACAGGTGATTGAGAAATTGGAACAAACCTTAGCAGCAGTGGAGAAACAAACCAAAAGGCAAACAATGATGCTGGGCTGCAAACAAAGGTGTGTAACAGGAAGGAGAAGAAACGAGGCCAGCCCTATCTAAAGGGGACTTGCCTGACTAGGACTGGAAAGGTGACTGCAGACCTGGCCACCTTGTCATTACACATGAACTGCTGCAATAGATCAGGCCCATAGATCCATCCAGTTCAGAGTCCAGTCTCTGACAGCGGCTGGCACCAGTAGCTTCAGAGGAAGGTGTGGGAAATACCAGTTATGGGATACCCCGCTCATAGGGAACATTTCGTCCCAACCCTGTTGGTGAGATGGGGAAGGGAGAACAAAGGATAACGAGTGAGATGCAGGGCTGGAGAAGCCGATCTGCACTGTGGGGCAGAGAGGAGATGAAGACGGGACCTCACTGAGATACATGCACTTCACAAGTGAACAGAGCTGCCCGTGAGGCTATTTGAACAACAACCAGGGATGCTGACTAAAGCTTAGGAAAGGGCCAGGCACTAAAGGAATCCCACGTATGGCACGAGTTACTAGAGGCAGCGACAGGAGGAACTCGTGGGCTCAGCTTTAAGAGAAGGAGCCAGACAAGTGCTGTAGTAATATTGGGGATGGCACTTCAAACTCCTGGCCTCCTTCCACTCTGGAGTTGATGATGCTACAGAAGTGTTTGTGTGTCTGAAATAGGGGGAGGAGATGGAGAGAGTGTTGGTGGGAAACTCATTGGATAAGTAGACTCTTTTGGGGGATGGCCAAGGCATGGCACTCTGAGGTACAGTGTGTTTTGGAGTCTCTGTTTTGTGAAAGGAGGGCCAAGTGAACAGACATGCAGAATTGTCGCTATGTTTCAATATTAAAAGGTTAGGCTCCTAAAGGGTTATATTCATCCTCTGCTTTTTCTGACCCTTGCAACAGTTCAAAGCAATTAATTTTTAACACACAGCATCTGTTTAGTTTTTCAAAACAGGAAAGCTTACACACCACACACTAACTTACACGCACACTCATGCACACATGTACACACCTGCTAACTTATGCCCACTCAACCCCCATTAATTTACAAGAGCACACATTCATTTACTATGCACTCATATCCACATGCACACAATTCCATGAACTTATGTGCAAACACACATATGCACACATGTGCACGCCATCACAACTCCACACACACCTACCTGCAAACAGATGTGCTTTGCACACACAGATACATATGCACACACACGTTTTTTCCCCTCATTTTGTTTCATTCCCTTGTTTTGCCAGCGGGAGCCAGTCCCAGATCTGGCAGGAGTTAGCAAGAAACATCAAGATAAATAAATAATAATAAAAATAATAAATAAAGTCGTCAGCGTGCTTAGCGAGTGTTTACAGACTCATTACCCTGTAACGATGATGTGACAGGAGGAGGAAAAAACCCCACCTCAGTTACAAGGCAGGGGGATACCCACAGAAATAAATATTTAAGCAAGAGCTGCCAGAAGTACCATCTGCTCGGGCACTAATAAATAAAATACAATAAAATAAAATAAAATACCACAGAAAAAAAATTATAAATATACAGGATGGAAAAAACCAACCCAGCCCAAACTAGCTAAGTATGTGGTTTTCTTTTGTTGGGTGAGACAATGGATTATCCCTGGGCAGCTTTTGGCAATGGCTTTGGCAAACTCATTAAGCTAATTGTGCAGCAAAGACACACTGTCGTCCCAGCCCGCCCAACCCCGCACCCGTTTATTTTAAAGCTTTAAACAGTTTTTAAAACCACATGTAAATTAAAGAGAAGTGGCCGGGCTGCCAACAGACAGCTTGTGAAGCTTTTTGTGCAGGAAGTGGTGCCCCAAAGCTGTCTTATAGGCTTCCCTGGGTGAACTGTCTGAGACTGGGGAAAAAGGGGATGAGGAAGGGAGGTGTTTAAAGGGATCTTTTGCTTGTGGGAGAACCCGGGGATAAAGGGATGAATACTCTTCTCTGCTATGCAGTGCAACCACACTGTTCTCCACGGAGTGTAGCTGAGAAGAGCTCTGTCTCCAGCTTCCTACTGTCCACTCAACACTGCACAGCTGCTGGCAGCAACAGAGGATGGAGGTTTGGTACCCAGGGAAGGAGCTAATTGCAGCTCTTATCAGCCCCTCTCTGCCTCCATCTAGGCAAACCTGGGCCTAAAACTCTGACCTGGTCCCCAGTTCTCCCTAGGCCAGGTGAGCAGCAGTCTCAGCCAGAGGCATTGCTGCTGGAGGACTGTGACTTGGCAATGGACTTGTCTTTTCCTGTCTTCCCATCTCACCCTCCCTGCTGCCCCCTCACCTCCTACAGCAGTGGTTAAGGTAATTGAAATCAGGGGAGCACACCTCCCCTTCTTCTCCCAGGGCTGGGGGAGCAGTCCTCCACCACAGCTCTCCCTCTTCCTCAGCTCAAGGGAGAGCTCCCCACTCCTGTTTAACCACACCCATGGCCCACGCCAGGGAGCCTCCCTGCAGGCTTGACACCCTGGCACTGACAGGAGCAACCTTTTTGCTTTAACTTCTTGAGGTGAGGTTGGTTTGGCTGCTTCCCCTGAAGGATGTCAATTCTTGTGCCACCCAAGGCCCTCTGCTTTCAGATCTGGCTCCCTGGCAGCAGAGAGGGAGGAGTCATCAGGCTTGGGTCAGGGGCTGATGGCACTGTCTAGGGCCAAGGATAGCATAGGCAGGTGCTGTGCAAACATTCCCTCCAGCTCTGCCAGTGTCATTCACTCCTGATTTACACCAGCTACCTCTGCTATTCCAGCCCTGGGTTTCCCCATAGCTCTGCCAATGCCCCTCACTCCTGTCCTGCACCCCCCCCTTGCTGGTCCAGCTCTGGCACACTGCTCCATCCTGCACCCTCGTCCAGTGCTGGGTTTCTCCTGTGAAGAAGCTGCCAAGCCGTCTGAACTGTGATTTTTATTTTATCTACCTGGGCTGACGCTGAGCCCTTCAGAAGCTCATTTCACATGTGACCCCATTCAAACTCTGAGGTGGTCCCCAAAGAACTGCTTGGTGTGACCCACCCCAGCACTGAGATTCCAGACGCTGAACAGGGCAGGGGATACAGGCTGGAGACCACACCAAGGGGCCTGCAAAATGTCAGCCAGGAGACAAGGCACTGGGTTAAGGCCCAAACCTCTGCCCCGAAACACTTCTCCACACTCTATGGGGTTAGCTAAGGGGTATGAGGAGAAGACAACTCTCACGGGCATGGAACCTTGGTTTGTTCTCAGCTCTCTGCATGCCTTCCCCAGCTACTACTGTCCAGATGGGGGAACAGAGTCAGTGTGGATGTCAGAGGGAAATGGAAGACTCAGTGTCCATGACTGGTTTATACATTTCACCCAGACAGACAGACGAGACCCCTCCCCTCCATCCCATGCCCCCTCCCACCCAGCCTTCTCCCCAAGAAAGCCAAGGGATTTGCCTACCTGGCAATATATTTCTGGTAAATATTTACATCTTCGGTGACAGCTGGTTTGTCAGTGGGTAATCCGTTCCTAATGAGAAACACACAGGGCAGAGCTGGTTAGCAGGCAGTGTGAGGGGACAGTCCAAGCTCCTTGTCTCTCACGCAGCACTGAGGGTGCCAGGGCAGAGGGCTCTGGGAACAGTAAGCAGCAGAGATATATGCCTGTGTAACCTCCCCCCATGCCCGTGTGCCCTCTCTTTCTAGGGGCACTGGACTCCTGCTACTGTAACCCACCTACCTCCCCTTCTGCAGGTCTCCTCTCCCCAGGGCTTAATTTCATTTGCTGAAGGGGCTGAGAAGACCTATCCTTAAATTATGCTCTTGTAAACATCACATAGGCACCAGTTGGCTCTGTCTACACAGAACCAGTGGCCGAGTCAAAACATGGACCGCCCCAGCTCTGTTACAAGGCTCCAGTTTGTAAAGCAGGGAGACTTTAAGGACGTACTCCAACTGTGGAACCGCTGGAGAGCACATGACTCTAGAACTGATCAGGGCACTGCAAGCACCACTATGCACTACAGAACAGATCCACGCTGTGACCATTTGAGAGGGTGCATTTATAACCTGGCCTCTACAACGTGGCTTTCACTGCATTCTCCACACTTCCTGCCAGTCGCCCCGACAGCCCTCATTGTCACAGGGCACCAAAACTCAGTCACACCAGTCAGGCCACAGATGAGGCTTTGTAATTAAAAATCAAACCCAAACTTCACTCAGGCATCACATTTGCTCAGACAGGCATCTTCCTTAAAATGCAGCCAGAAAGCATGTTTTGGTGGATGGTCTCCAGCAACAGAGAGAAAAAGTCACAGAACAGACCCACAGGCCTGGGCCTCAGCCTTCTAAAAACATGGCTGCTGCTCTTAGAGCACTGGCTGACGAGAGTGGACTGCAACTGGGCTTCCTTCTGCATCCTTGGACCCCGGATGGCTGCATGGCAGCTCCGCACCTTGGTTAAAGCAGGACACCTATAACTTGCACAGCGGCCATTTGAAGTCGGAACATGAGTTTTGCCCAGGTTAACAGCATTAGGAGTTAGAGAGTTCACCCCTTTGGCTTCTGTGTATGTGTGACAGCGAGGGGGTGATTCCCATGATGGCATTTGGTCCTAGAGGGGATTCTGAATGGAAGGCTAGGTCCCAGGTCATGTGATTAGCACCATCCTCACTAGCACAATTCTGTCTCCTGCACCCCTCTCATCTCCTTGGGAGACTGCTCTGGATGCTTTGCAGCCATCCTTCAAACCAACACAGGGACAGCACAGTTTGGGAGAATCCCTGAGCTGGGAAGTGCAGCGCAGTCCCCTGCTGGGGTTGTGGGGGATAGGGACTGCATTAGCATCTAAGGGACACAGAGCCAGAAAATGCCAAAATTTGGAGTGTGTCAACATCCCATCTACGTGGCAGAGCTGTCTCCGGGAAAGGCAGAATGCCGGCACCCACCATGCCTAGGTTACCCACAGGTGTGGTCAGCTGATAGGTGAGGAAGAAGCCTGATATTACTACTGATCTGTATCCAGTTCACGTGCCATGTGCGTAGAGACCAGAGGACAGAGAAAAGACGGTTACTCATCTTTGTAACTGTTGTTCTTCGAGATGTGTTGCTCATATCCATTCCAGTTAGGTGTGCGCGCGCCGCGTGCACGTTCGTCGGAAGATTTTTACCCTAGCAACACTCGGTGGGTCAACTGGGCGCCCCCTGGAGTGGCGCCTCTATGGCGCCGGATATATACCCCTGCCGACCCAGCCACCCTTCAGTTCCTTCTTGCCTGCTACTCCGACAGAGGGGAAGAAGGGCGGGTGTGGAATGGATATCAGCAACACATCTTGAAGAACAACAGTTACAAAGGTGAGTAACCGTCTTTTCTTCTTCGAGTGCTTGCTCATATCCATTCCAGTTAGGTGATTCCCAAGCCTTATGTAGGCGGTGGGGTCAGAGTGAAATATGGCAAAATGTAAAACTGCTGAGCCCGAGGCTGCAGCATCTCTTGACTGTTGAACCAGAGCATAATGTGAAGCAAGGGTATGGATCGAGGACCATGGAGCTGTGCAATAGATCTTATGGGTAGGCACACGAGTCAGCAAGGCGGCAGATGAAGCGTGAGCCCTGGTAGAATGCATGGTGATGTGGCTTGGGGAAATGTGAGCCAAATCATAA